>NC_053498.1:7906156-7978656 GCF_905171775.1 Rana temporaria
TTCTTTTCTTTTTTTCTTTTTTCTTCAATAATGTTTAAAAAAAAAAAATTTTTCCCCCCCAAAAAACTGCTTTTGAAAATTTCTGACATAAATTGCGAAACCTTCTAATTCTCTGCTTTTAAAAAAAAAAAAAGTGTGTGTGTGTTTTAGGGGTTCTAAATAATTTTCTAGAGGGGGGAGAGAAATTATTTTGGATTTTGTCTATTATGTTATTGCTTTTAAATTGCTTGTTTGTGTTTGTGTTTTTGTTTGTATTCTATCGTCCGGTAGATAGAAAGCTACGTGTATATCTAGAAATGTAGCAATTTCTTCTTTCTCTTTCAGACACGAGGTGATGACGACAACAACAATGCAGAGGCCGCCGCTTGCAGCTCCAAGACCGCCCTGGCCCTGAACATCAGCGCTCTCGTTTTGGGAGTCGTTATGTACATTATTATTGCTGTTCTGTATTCTCAGAAGTATTCTTAAACAATGCTTCAAGGTGACCGTCTTTATGTTGGACCCTCATCTGTCTAATAGCGTTGGTTAGGATCGCCATTGTTTTAGGTTGCTTCTGTTCCTTTTTTTTCATTTATTTTTTTAATAAATGTGTATGTTCATATTGTGGGAGAATTTAATGGTTCAAAAGACAATAAAGGGGTCCTTTGTTTTTTCCATTGCAATGGGCTTTCCTCCGTTAGAACGCAGCTTTAGCGACACCCTCAAACGCCGGAGGGGAGGCCATGGCTGTTCTGTTACTCGCAATTATGTCTGCTCAACTGTCTGTAGTCACTCCGCCCTCTTACAATAGTCGCTCCCAACAACGAGTCGACTTTTAACCCTCTCAACACGGGTAACAAATTTCTTTGAGGCGTTAAAAAATATGGGCTTAATGTAAGAAAAATAACAACCCCCCCCAGTGCATCCGAAGAGGGATGGAAATTGTCATAGGTCCAGCAGACAAAGGTGGAGACGGGGGCGGATCCTGAGTCTAGTCTCGGGAGGGGCACTGCAAGACAATACGTTTTTTGTTTTTTTTGTGGGCAATTTATCTGGGAAATGACTGGTGTTGGCGCTTCAATCATCCTGGCGCCATGGTTTTAAAGGTGCCAGGATGATTGAAGTGCATTATTTTCTATTATTACATTGTAATAAAAAATGAAGTGCTTCAACTCGCCATAATGCAGAATCGGTGGGAGCCTAGAGTGTGTCACTTGCCACCATCGCCTGCCACACGTTGTGGATTGTCACTTGCCACGTCACCTGCCACACCTTGTGGATTGCCACATCACCTGCCACACGTTTCGGATTGTCACTTGCCTGCCACCAGATGCAGATTGTTACTTGCCACGTCACCTGCCACACCTTGTGGATTGTTACTTGCCACATCACCTGGCACGCATTGCGGATTGTCACCTGCCACACGTTTTGGATTGTCACTTGCAGATTGTCACTTGCCATGTCACCTGCCACACCTTGTGGATTGTCACTTGCCATGTCACCTGCCACACCTTGTGGATTGTTACTTGCCACATCACCTGGCACGCATTGCGGATTGTCACCTGCCACACGTTTTGGATTGTCACTTGCAGATTGTCACTTGCCATGTCACCTGCCACACCTTGTGGATTGTCACTTGCCATGTCACCTGCCACACCTTGTGGATTGTCACTTGCCATGTCACCTGCCACACGTTTCGGATTGTCACTTGCCACACGTTTCGGATTGTCACTTGCCACACGTTTCGGATTGTCACTTGCCTGCCACCAGACGCAGATTGTCACTTGCCACGTCACCTGCCGCACCTTGCGGATTGTCACCTGCCACATGTTTCGGATCGTCGCTAGCCTGCCACCATATGCAGATTGTCTCTTGCCACGTCACCTGCCACACCTTGTGGATTGTCACCTGCCACGTGTTGCAAATTGTCGCTTGTCATGTCACCTGCCACACCTTGTGGATTGTCACTTGCCATGTCGCCTGCCACACGTTTCGGATCGTTGCTAGCCTGCCACCATATGCAGATTGTCTCTTGCCACGTCACCTCCCACGCATTGCAAATTGTCGCTTGCCATGTCACCTGCCACACCTTGTGGATTGTCACTTGCCACGTCACCTGCCACGCGTTGCAAATTGTCGCTTGCCACATCACCTGCCACACCTTGCGGATTGTCACTTGCCACGTCACCTGCCACACGTTTCGGATCGTCACTAGCCTGCCACCATATGCAGATTGTCTCTTGCCACGTCACCTGCCACACCTTGTGGATTGTCACTTGCCACGTCACCTGCCACGCATTGCAAATTGTCGCTTGCCACAGCACCTGCCACACGTTTTGGATTGTCACTTCCTGCCACCATATGCAGATTGTCTCTTGCCACGTCACCTGCCGCACCTTGTGGATTGTCACCTGCCACAACTTTTAGATTGTCACTTTCCTGCCACCATATGCAGATTGTCTCTTGCCACGTCATCTGCCACACCTTGTGGATTGTCACTTGCCACGTCACCTGCCACACCTTGTGGATTGTCACTTGCCTGCCACCATATGCAGATTGTCTCTTGCCACGTCATCTGCCACACCTTGTGGATTGTCACTTGCCACGTCACCTGCCACACCTTGTGGATTGTCACTTGCCACGCATTGTGAATTGTCACTTGCCATGTCTCCAGCTGACATATGTTGCGGATCGCCACTTGCCTGCCACCATTTGCAGATTGTCTCTTGCCACATCACCTGCCACACCTTGTGGATTGTCACTTGCCAAGTCACCTGCCACACCTTGTGGATTGCCACTTCACCTGCCGCACGTTTCAGATTGTCACTTGCCTGCCACCAAGATGCTGATAGTCCCCTGTACTAAGTAAGTTATTGCGAAACGTACGTAGGGCAGAGCGACGGCTGACGTCGCCTTGTACTCCATACGTTTACCCAGAAGGACGGGTTGTCTGTTTTCTGCACCGGCCGGCACATCAGATTCAACGCTCTTTTTAAACTGCAACATTGTAAGTGTACTACTTTTTTTTGGTTTTTATAATAAATTTTAATTACCCTATATGGAGCGTTTGTATTTTCTATGTATCGCGTGCATCCATGGATGGTTAATTGGTCGGGAGGCTATTTCGAAGAATCCGTGACTGTGCCTGCGTGGAGTTAAGCTGCGATCCATTGCATGCATTCTCTTCATCCTCTGTCACGAGGGGGTCGTGGCAAGTTGGTAAGAAGTAATTTCTACTGATTTGGTGGTGGATTCAACACTTGTATGGACTTTTTGTCACAGAATACCGGTGTATAATTTATTTGTTCGGTTTTCTACTTAATCCAATTTACAAAAATTGTTGGTTTTATATTTTTAATGGACACTTATTTTTGGATTTCACTAACCACATTTGTGGACTTTTTTATTATTGATTTTTATCAATTCATCACAATATCAAGTTTTTGTATGGGATATTTTTCAACATTTGAATATTGGTGGTTTATTTATCATTTTATATTTTCAATTCATTATCAATTTCACTATTGAATAATCGCCAGGTTAGCACGTGTTTTTTTTTTTTTTTTTTTTTTAATTATTATTTATTTATTTATTTTCCAAATTTTGCCCTTGTTTTACATAATTGCAGCTTCCGGTTGAATGGCTTGGAAATAGCTGAAAAAATATCTGTTTTAGTACTTTTTAGCGTGGTCTATTTATTATTTTTTTTTTTAAATTCTAGATGTGGATAGTCACCTACCACGCGTTGCGAATTGTCACTTGCCACGTCGCCTGCCACACGTTGCGGATTGTCACTTGCCTACCACGCGTTGCGTATAGACACTTGCCACGTCGCCTGCCACACGTTGCGGAATGTCACTTGCCTACCACGCGTTGCGTATAGACACTTGCCACGTCGCCTGCCACACGTTAAGGAATGTCACTTGCCACACGTTGCGGATTGTCACTTGCCTGCTAAGGTGGTGTTTTGCTTGTCTCTTGCTGTGTCCCAGAGTCAGCCAGCAGAGACATAATGTAATCTCTCTGCTGCCTGCACAGTGAGGGCGGAAGTTACTGCAGGGATGCAGGCCGGGCGTGGGGCAGTGAGGGATGATCTCATCTCTCTGCTCCCCCACCTACTGGCTCGCTGATTGTCCAGCTGCCCGCTCAAACCGAGCCTGCTCTCTCACCTGCCCACACACTGAGCCACCCGGCAGCCCGCCCACAAACCACTCTGCCTGGCCTGCTCGCTCTCGCCCGCCCACAAACCATGCCGCCCGCACGCTCTCACCCGCCCACGGAGCCACCTGCTCGCTCACCTACCCGGCCCGCAACATATTTCTCGGGGAGGGGATAATTGCCCCGTTGCCCCCCCCCGGATCCACCCCTGGGTGGAGGTCTGGTTGTTCTTAGTAAAGAATATTACCAAGCAGAAGGGATCCGTCTATTAAGTGACAGGGACACCTATAAAGTGACGAATAAGGACCATATGTTGCAATTTAAAGATAAATGGCACTTGATGGAGGCTGCATATTTGGATCCTCTTTTCTGTAGAACTCCCATTTTATATACGTCTTGCCTAAAATTCATAAAGATGGTGCCAACACTCTGGGTAGGCCTATCGTTGATGGGATTGACTCTTTTTTTCGGCCAGACTGGGCCAATATATAGATTCTTTTCTCCAGCCTTTCTCAAAGATATAAAACATATTATTCTGATCTTGGAAACGTTGAAATGTTCTTCGTCAAGTATTCTGGTTATGGCTGACGTGAGCTCATGGTACACCATTATTGGACGTAATGACTCGTAATCGGTCCAATGGGCTCTCTCCTCCACCACTTTGTCTCCACCACTTTGTCTAGGACAGTGGTCCTCAACCCTGTCTTCAGGGCCCACTAACAGGCCAGATTTTATGTATTACCTTGGGGAGATGCAGACTAGAATACTAAAATCGCTGAGCAGCAAATGATATCACCTGTGGGAGCGAAATGAGCCCCCATCGCGTCTCCTATGGTCTGCAGATAATACTCCTTATCATGCCAGAAAGAGTTCCTGGATAAGCAGAAAATTCAAACTGCTCAGCAGGAACTTTTTGTGTCTCCTAGACCAGCGGTCATCAACCCTGTCCTCAGGGCCCACTAACAGGCCAGGTTTGCAAGATAACTGAAATGCATCACAGGTGATATAATTTGCTGCTCAGTGATTGCAGTATTCTAGTCTGCATCTCCCAAAGGTATTACATACAATATGGCCTGTTCGCAGGCCCAGATTTACTCCCTTTGCCGCCCCAAGGCCGGGTCCTTCAATGCCGCCCTCGTCTACACAGTACGGGGGGGACATTATCCGCCGGGGGACTTTTTCGGCAGGATTCTGAGATGCATTGAGAAGCGGAGGGGGGGTGGGGGAATGGGATTGGTACTGCCGAAAATGACACTGAGAACCTGGGGGTTGTTGCTGCCAAAAATGACATTGAGCATTGGGGGGTTCTGCTGCCAAAAATGACAAAATGACATTGAGAACCGGAAGGGGGGGGTGCTGCTGCCGAGAACCATCTCACCTCCTCTTCCCTCTGTTTTCTCTCCTCTCACCATCCGTATGACAGGGGGGAACTCCCGAAATGAAAGTGAAAGTGTCCTCTCCTCTCAGCCACAGTGCCGCCCCTGCACCCACTGCCGCCCCGAGGCCTGGCCTTGTTGGCCTTTTCTGGAATCCGGCCCTGCCTGTTAGGGGGCCTTGAGGAAAGGAGTTGATGACCACTGGTCTAGGAAACACAAAAAGTTCCTGCTGAGCAGCTTGAATTTTCTGCTTATCCAGGAACAATTTTTGGTATGATAAGGAGTATTATTTGCAGACCAGAGGAGACGTGATGGGGGCTTGTTTCGCTCCCAGTGTGGCCAATTTATTTTTTATTTTTATGGCCCAGTGGGACGAATAAGCCATCTTTAACCACTTCCCGACCTCCTCATGTACATATACGTCAGCAGAATGGCATGGACAGGCACATGTACGTACCTGTACATCCTCTTCTAGACGTGGGTGGGGGGTCCGATCGGGACCCCCCCTGGTACATGCGGAGGTCGGGTCCGCTCGGGGAGCGATCCGGGATGATGGCGCGGCTATTTGTTTTTAACCGCTCCGTCGCGATCGCTCCCCGGAGCTGAAGAACGGGGAGAGCCGTGTGTAAACACGGCTTCCCCGTGCTTCACTGTGGCGGAGCATCGATCGGGTGATCCCCTTTATAGGGGAGATCCGATCGATGATGTCATTCCTACAGCCACACCCCCCTACACTAGTAAACACACACACAGTGATCCCTAAATGTTACAGCGCCCCCTGTGTTTAACTCCCAAACTGCAACTGTCATTTTCACAATAAAGAATGCAATTTAAATGCATTTTTTGCTGTGAAAATGACAATGGTCCCAAAAATGTGTCAAAATAGTCCGAAGTGTCCACCATAATGTCGCAGTCACGAAAAAAATCGCTGATCGCCGCCATTAGTAGTAAATAAAAAATGCAAAAAAACTATCCCCTATTTTGTAAACGCTATAAATTTTGCGCAAACCAACCGATAAACGATTATTGCGTTTTTTTTTTACCAAAAATAGGTAGAAGAATACGTATCGGAAAAAAAAAAATTATATATGTTTTTGGGGGATATTTATTACAGCAAAAAGTAAAAATATTGCATTTTTTTTCAAAATTGTCGCTCTATTTTTGTTTATAGCGCAAAAAATTAAAACCGCAGAGGTGATCAAATACCACCAAAAGAAAGCTCTATTTGTGGGGAAAAAAGGACGCCAATTTTGTTTGGGAGCCACGTCGCACGACCGCGCAATTGTCTGTTAAAGCGACGCAGTCCCGAACTGTAAAAACCCCTTGGGTCTTTAGGCAGCAATGTGGTCCAGGGCTTAAGTGGTTAAACATCGTCCCCCCTGAACTGGTCTGCTATAGAAGATTTATTGATGATCTCATTATGATTTGGGAAGGTGTCGTCCAATCTGGATTGGTTTATACGGACTTTGGATATGAACAATAAGAATATTTCTCTTACATGGAATATCAGTCATGCAAAGATGGTCTTTTTAGATTTTGAGATTTCAAAGGATACAGATAATTCTAGGTTGTGTAATTTTATTTCAAACCTACTAATCGAAACGCTTGCATTCCCCTGAAGAGTTGCCACCATTGCTCATGGTTGTGCAACATCCCCCCCCCCCCCCAGGGGACGATTCATCAGATTACGCCAAAATTGTACCCGTGAAGAGGATATCGTCGCTCAATCTCAAGTGTTCGTCTCTAGCTTTAGATAGACAGACATTAGTTTCCAATCAGATTAGGGATTCGAATATAGATGGAAATAATTTTAGAATGGTGTTGGACTACAACACTCAAAACAAAAAAAAATTGAAAAAATTATAAAAAAAAATTGGTCCATTCTTAAAGCGGTGTTTCACCCTAAAAAACAACTTTCTAGCATGTCATTCAGCATAGTAGCGCGAGCTACAGTATGCCTTTATATATTTTTTTTGGCGCCTTACTCACTGTTTAATCACGTAGTAAAGTTTCAGACTCCCCGCGGGGAATGGGCGTTCCTATGCAGAGGGCTCGTGATTGACGGCCGGCTATGGCGCGTCACGCTTCACAAAAATAGCCGGAGTAGGTCTCGGCTCTTCACGGCGCTATACGGCGCCTGCGCACAGACATCGGAGCTGACTGCGCAGGCGCAGTGAAGAGCAAACTCCTATTTCGGTCAAGCGTGACGCGCCATAGCTGGCCGTCAATCACGAGCCCTCTGCATAGGAACGCCCATTCCCCTGAAACTTTACTACGCGATTAAACAGTGAGTACGGCGCCAAAAAAATATATAAAGGCATACTGTAGCTCACGCTACTATGCTGAATGACACGCTAGAAAAAAATAAAATAAATTTTAGGGAGAATCCCCGCTTTAACCACTTCCGGACTGCCAAACGAAGAATACCATTATTATGGTAGCAGCTAGCTACCATAACCCAGGTATCCTCTTCTTCAGTGAGCGGTCCTCTTTCAGATAAAAGTGGTCTCTGCGGCGGATTCGCCGCAAGATCACTATTATAGGCGGTGGGAGACGACCCCCCACAGCTCTCCGGTGCCCTCCGCCGCTTACCAGAGCCGTCGGCGGAGGCGATCGGGTTCTCGTTGCTGCTTGACATGGAGACGAGTGAGGGGAAGATGGCCCCCCCACCCGTCTCCATACCATAGCAGGGCAGAAGCGACGTCAAAACCTCACTTCCGCCCATAGCTCTACTTTTTTTTTGGGCATTTTAGTGTCAGGCCTTATGCCCACAGACGTTTTAAAAAACGGTCTGTAAAGCTAGTACAGATGCCAAAAAAGGTTGTTTTCAACGCAATTTTTTTCCGCATTTTTAATAGAATTCAATACACTTTTCACAGCACCAGCTTTCGGCCGCTTTTTTTTCTTTCTCTATTCAAAATCAATGGTTCCCTATGGTAGCCCATTGATTTGAATAGAGGTCAGATCAAGATGATCCGACTTGCGTGGCGACTTGTGTGCTGAGAATCTTGAAGGGGAACCCGGCGAATATTGTAAAAAAAAATTGGCGTGGGGTCCCCCCCCCAGGACGATACCAGACCTCAGTCTGGTATGGATCTTAAGGGGAACCCCCAACACCAAAAGAAGTGGCATGGGGGTTCCCCCAGGATCCATACCAGACCCTTATCCAAGCACGCAGCCCAGAAGGTCAGGAAAGGGGGGGGCGAGCGAGCACCCCCCCCCCTAGACCAAACCAAGCCACATACCCTCAACATGTGGGGGTTGGTGCTTTGGGGGCAGGGGGGCACTGCGCCCCCCACCCCAAAGCACCTTCTTCCCATGTTGATGAGGACAAGGGCCTCTTCCTGACAATCCTGGCCGTTGGTTGTTGGGGTCATGTGGCTTATCTGAATCTGGGAGCCCCCTTTCAGAGGCGGCTCTTTAATTAGGCAAATTAGGCGGTCGCCTAAGGCCTCACACTCACAGGAGCCTTGTGGCCGCCTAACTTACCCAATGCATTATCCCAGTTTTGAGGGACAGGGGACCTTAACACTGATGTGCTCAGGCAGTGTTAAGAGCCCTGACTCAGGAGCGGGGCCGTCAGAGTCCCTAACAACCAGTAAATATCTGTGACACAACCCCTTGTGACGTCAATGACCCAGCATGCCCTCAGTCAATGACGTCACAAGTGGGCGGGTTCACCAGGTGACATCACTGGGTGGCCCCGCCCCTTAGTTATTAAAGAGCAGGATCTGGGGGCCACCTTGTTAAAGGGGGTTTCCAGATTCCGATAAGCCCCCTTTCCGCAGACCCCCACAACCACCGGCCAGGGTTGTGGGGAAGAGGGCTCTTGTACTTGAATTATTTTTCCCATCATGGGTGTGAGTGGGGCCCCATGTCTAGTTTTGCCTAAGGACTCACAAAGCCAAGAGCCGCCTCTGCCCCCTTTAATAAGGGGGCCCCCAGATCCCGGCCTCCCCACCCTATGTGAATGAGTGTGGGGTACCCATTCACCTGGGGGGAAAAAGTGTCAATAAAAAACACACTACAAAGGTTTTTAAAGTAATTTTTTAGGCAGCTCTGGGGGTCTTCTTCCGACTTCGGGGGTCTCTTTCGACTTCTCCGCTCTCTCCGGCCTCTTCCCCCCGCTCTTCGGTGTCTTCTGCCGGGCTCCTCCACTATCTTCTGCCCACTCTTTTACTAGCGGGTGCCCGGTCTTCTCCCCTCCGGTCTACTTCCGTCGTTGACTCGACGCTCTCTCCCGCTGTAAAGTGGCACCTTTAAAAAAAAAAAACAGTGTAAAAATAAAAGCTAAAAGAAATACATTTCAAAAAATGTAAACGCGCCCCGTCCCGCCGAGCTTGCGCGCAGAAGCGAACGCACACATGAGCAGCACCCCCATATTAAAATGGTGTTCAAACCACACGTGTGAGGTATCGCCGCGATCGGTAGAGCGAGAGCAATAATTCTAGCCCTAGACCTCTTCTGTAACTCAAAACGTGCAACCTGTAGATTTTTTTTTTTTTAAACGTCACCTATGGAGATTCTTAAGGGTAAGGGTAGTTTGTCGCCATTCCACGGGCGGAAGCGCAATTTTGAAAAAAAAAATGGGCTAACTTTACTGTTGTCTTTTTTCCCCAAAAAAGTGCTGCGCAAATACGATGTGACAAAGTATTGCAACTACCGCCATTTTTTTCTCTAGGGCAGGGATATGCAATTAGCAGATCTCCAGCTGTTGTAGAACTACAAATCCCATGAGGCATAGCAAGACTCTGACAGCCACAAGCATGACACCCAGAGGCAGAGGCATGATGGGACTTGTAGTTTTGCAACAGCTGGAGGTCCACTAATTGCATATCCCTGCTCTAGGGTGTTAGAACCCCCAAACATTATACTTTTTTTTTTGTAAGTAATTTTCTAGCAGAAAAAATAACTATTTTGAACTTGTAAACAACAAATCTCAGAAAGAGGCTCGGTCCTTTAAGTGGTTAAACTTGTATGAGGAATGAGGAAGACGCAGGAATGTTTCCTGTTTCCAGAAACATGTGAGTAATCTTCACATAGGAGAGAGTTGTGATGGGTGGGGGCTGGGCCGGAGGGGGCTGGGGGGAGGGGTAACAGACAGTTTTAGCAGACCTTGTGCTCCTCTTTCATTTTTGCATCCAAGAGGCACAGAGGACGCCGCAGAGAGATTTGTGTGGGGGAATACGATCATTCCGGGAGGGAGAAGGATCATGCAGAATCCAAACTTCCAGGAGGGCTATCCGGCTGAAAAGCAAGACCCCAGCAGTCCCCCCCCACCGTACTACCCTTCGGCTCCCGGGCTCCCAGATACGGGACCATACTACCCTCAGGCTCCTGGGCCCCCAGATATGGGACCATACTACCCTCAGGCTCCTGGGCCTCCATATATGGGACCATACTACCCGTCGGCTCCTAGGCCCCCAGATATGGGACAATACTACCCTTCGGCTCCTGGGCCCCCAGATATGGGACAATACTACCCTTCGGCTCCTGGGCCCCCAGATATGGGACAATACTACCCTTCGGCTCCTGGACCCCCAGCTCCGGGACCATACTACCCTCCGGCTCCTGGGTCCTACCAACCGTACTACCCAACAGGACCCATGCCTCCACCTCAACAGTCCCTCATGGGCCAGCAGAGCACCAACGTGGTGGTGGTGAACCCTCAATCGGTCATGATCCAGCCAAGACACAGCGACTACCTGTGCTGGTCCATCTGCAACTTCCTGTGCTGCTGTTTTCCTCTGGGACTCGCTGCCATTTGCTATTCTTGCCAGGTAAAGTTGGACCCTTAAGCTCTCATACACGGGCCAATCAAAGCGCTTTCCGAAAGTTAACAAATGATAACAATGTATCTCTGCCTGGTCATCGATTTTAACTTTTTGGTCGCACTTGCCACCATGGGGGAAGGGGCCCCAAGAGCAGATGTCCAAGAGCAGATGTAAGGTTCGGTTCACACTGCTGCGACCCCGAAGTCAGGGAACGTGCTTACTATTTCCTTGAGACTTTGCGACTTGCTTGCTATTTCCTTGGGACTTTTGTGCAATCTGCTTGCTATTTCCTTGGGACTTCCTTGTGACTTGCTATTTCCTTGGGACTTCCTTGTCACTTGCTATTTCCTTGGGACTTCCTTGTGACTTGCTTGCTATTTCCTTGGGACTTCCTTGCGACTTGCTTGCTATTTCCTTGGGACTTCCTTGTGACTTGCTATTTCCTTGGGACTTCCTTGTGACTTGCTATTTCCTTGGGACTTCCTTGTCACTTGCTATTTCCTTGGGACTTCCTTGTGACTTGCTTGCTATTTCCTTGGGACTTCCTTGCGACTTGCTTGCTATTTCCTTGGGACTTCCTTGCGACTTGCTATTTCCTTGGGACTTCCTTGTGACTTGCTATTTCCTTGGGACTTCCTTGTGACTTGCTTGCTATTTCCTTGGGACTTCCTTGTGACTTGCTATTTCCTTGTGACTTGCTATTTCCTTGTGACTTCCTTGCGACTTGCTTGCTATTTCCTTGGGACTTCCTTGCGACTTGCTTGCTATTTCCTTGGGACTTCCTTGTGACTTGCTTGCTATTTCCTTGGGACTTCCTTGCGACTTGCTTGCTATTTCCTTGGGACTTCCTTGTGACTTGCTATTTCCTTAGGACTTCCTTGTGACTTGCTATTTCCTTGGGACTTCCTTGTGACTTGCTATTTCCTTGGGACTTCCTTGTGACTTACTTGCTATTTCCTTGGGATTTCCTTGGGACTTCCTTGTGACTTACTTGCTATTTCCTTGGGACTTCCTTGTGACTTACTTGCTATTTCCTTGGGACTTCCTTGTGACTTGCTATTTCCTTGGGACTTCCTTGTGACTTGCTATTTTCTTGGGACTTCCTTGTGACTTGCTATTTCCTTGGGACTTCCTTGTGACTTGCTATTTCCTTGGGACTTCCTTGCGACCTACTTGCTATTTCCTTGGGACTTCCATGTGACTTGCTGTTTCCTTGGGACTTCCTTGTGACTTGCTTGCTATTTCCTTGGGACTTCCTTGCGACCTGCTTGCTATTTCCTTGCGATCTGCTTGTGACTTGCATGCTACTTCTTTGGGACTTTATTATTATTATTATTATTATTATGTAGCGCCTACAGTTTGCGCAGCGCTTTTGAACATGAGGACTGACAATTACAATACAAGTTCATACAGGAGGAATCGGAGGGCCCAGCTTGTCGGAGTTTACAATCTAGAAGGGAGGGTCTGGAGATACACGAGGTAATAGCTGTGGGGGAGGAGGCGATGGAGATAATAATAGTACAGTTGTTGGGTGGGGGAAGGGTAGGCTTCTCTGAAGAGGAGGGTTTTCAGGGATCGTCTAAAAGCACACAGAGTAGGAGATTATCAGACAGATTTGGGGTAGGGAGTTCCAAAGGATGGAGGAGGTGACAAAGGGAGTTGGAGAGAAGGAAGAGAACGATTAGGTTGGTATTATGAGACTAGATTAGAGATGTAGGTGGGAGAAGAACTGTGGGTGGCTTTTTTGTTGTTGGTATCTTGAATTTAATTGGATGAGTGGAAGCCAATGGAGGGATCGGCAGAGAGTGGTAGCAGACACGGAGCGGTTATGACTTGTTTGCGACTAGCTTGGTATTTCTTTGGGACGACTTTGCAACTTGCTTGCATTTTCCATGGGATTTCCTATTTTTCATGCGACTTCCTTGCGACTTGCTTGTTCTTTCCTTGGGACTTTTTTGCGACTTGTGTGCAACTTGCTTGCTGTTTCCTAGGAAACGTCTTTGCGATTTTCTTGCTATTTCCTTGGGACTTTTGCATTTTTAACATTTCGGTCTATGGCACTCGCATCACACTTAAGTCGCATACAAGTAGTGCAGGAAGCTTTTTAATGTTTTGCTGAGTTGCATTGGGCCCCAGGATGTAAGGAAAGGGCCCTGGCTCAGTGGGCAGGGCTCCAGGCTCGGAGGAAAGGGTCGCGGGATCTTTGGGGGTGGGCCCCAGGGATCATTGGGGGTGGGACCCAGGGATCATTGGGGATGGGCTCCCGGGATCAGTGGAAAAGGCCTGGGACCAGTGGGAAAGATCCCCAGGCTAGGAGGAAAGAGCCCCGAGATCAGTGGGGAAGGGCCCCAGGCTCGGAGGAAAGAGCCTGCAGGGATCAGCGGGGAAGGGCCCCAGGCTCGGAGGAAAGAGCCCCGGGATCAGTGGGGGAGGGCCCCAGGCTCGGAGGAAAGAGCCCGCCGGGATCAGTGGGGAAGGGCCCCAGGCTCGGAGGAAAGAGGCCCGGGATCAGTGGGGAAAGGGACCCAGGCTCGGAGGAAAGAGCCCCGGGATCAGTGGGGAAGGGCCCCAGGCTCGGAGGAAAGACCCCCGGGATCAGTGGGGAAGGGCCCCAGGCTCGGAGGAAAGAGCCCCGGGATCAGTGGGGAAGGGCCCCAGGCTCGGAGGAAAGACCCCCGGGATCAGTGGGGAAGGGCCCCAGGCTCGGAGGAAAGACCCCCGGGATCAGTGGGGAAGGGCCCCAGGCTCGGAGGAAAGAGCCCGGGATTAGTGGGGAATGGCCCCAGGCTCGGAGGAAAGAGCCCCGGGATCAGTGGGGAAGGGCCCCAGGCTCGGAGGAAAGACCCCCGGGATCAGTGGGGAAGGGCCCCAGGCTCGGAGGAAAGAGCCCCCCGGGATCAGTGGGGAAGGGCCCCATGCTTGGAGGAAAGAACCCCGGGATCAGTGGGGAAGGGCCCCAGGCTCGGAGGAAAGAGCCCTGGGATCAGTGGGGAAGGGCCCCAGGCTCGGAGGAAAGAGCCCTGGGATCAGTGGGGAAGGGCCCCAGGCTCGGAGGAAAGAGCCCCGGGATCAGTGGGGAAGGGCCCCAGGCTTGGAGGAAAGAACCCCGGGATCAGTGGGGAAGGGCCCCAGGCTCGGAGGAAAGACCCCTGGGATCAGTGGGGAAGGGCCCCAGGCTCGGAGGAAAGAGCCCTGGGATCAGTGGGGAAGGGCCCCAGGCTCGGAGGAAAGAGCCCCAGGATCAGTGGGGAAGGGCCCCAGGCTCGGAGGAAAGAGCCCCAGGATCAGTGGGGAAGGGCCCCAGGCTCGGAGGAAAGAGGCCTGGGATCAGTGGGGAAGGGCCCCAGGCTCGGAGGAAAGAGCCCTGGGATCAGTGGGGAAGGGCCCCAGGCTCGGAGGAAAGAGCCCTGGGATCAGTGGGGAAGGGCCCCAGGCTCGGAGGAAAGAGCCCTGGGATCAGTAGGGAAGGGCCCCAGGCTCGGAGGAAAGAGACCCCCGGATCAGTGGGGAAGGGCCCCAGGCTCGTAGGAAAGAGGCCTGGGATCAGTGGGGAAGGGCCCCAGGCTCGGAAGAAAGAGGCCAGGGATCAGTGGGGAAGGGCCCCAGGCTCGGAGGAAAGAGCCCGGGATCAGTGGGGAAGGGCCCCAAGCTCGGAGGAAAGAGCCCTGGGATCAGTGGGAAAGGGCCCTGAATTTGGAGGAAAGGGTTCCCGGGGCTCAGTGGGAAGGGCCCCTGGATCAGAGTTTAATGAATTTGTTATATCTGGAATATATAATATATAATATCATTATTTTTTTTTTTTTTTATAGAATGGGGAAGGAGTGGGAAGGAGTGTTCGGTTTCAATGCTCATTTCCCCTTTTTTTATTGTCCCAGAGATGATCCTTTCACCGACTTCTGTGTTTCCTCCGCATGACCCCGATGTCACTATCATATTCTGCACTGATTAGGTGTCAGCAGGAAAAACCAGAGCGGTCAGTGCGGTGGGGGAGGGGGGGGTGACTCGCTATTTGACCAACCCGAGGAGTCAGAATGGATTGGCTCCCAGTGCTTTGTTACTGAGTGACGTTGTACTAAATGGGCCGACAGACAAATATATATAGTGTGTGTGTGTGTGTGTGTGTATATATATATATATTCGAAAGTATTGGGACGCCTGCCTTTACACACACATGAACTTTAACGGCATCCCAGTCTAAGTCCGTAGGGTTCAATATTGAGTTGGCCCCGCCCTTTGCAGCTATAACAGCTTCAACTCTTCTGGGAAGGCCGTCCACAAGGTTTAGGAGTGTGTCTACAGGGAATGTTTGACCATTCTTCCAGAAGGGCATTTGTGAGGTCAGGCAGCACTGATGTTGGATGGGAAGGCCTGGCTCACAGTCTCCGCTCTAATTCATCCTAAAGGTGTTCTATCGGGTTGAGGTCAGGACTCTGTGCAGGCCGGTCAAGTTCCTCCACCCCAAACTCGCTCATCCATGTCTTTATGGACCCCCCACCCCTCCTCTGCCAAATAGGGCTGATAAAAATTATTAAAAATAAAATTGTAATAAAATAAATAAAAAAATAATAAAACTAAACAAAAATAACTGAACCTGTCCAGTGTTCTGCTGACAAAATCCATTGCCATACTGATACCAACCTCTGCCCATTCTGACTGACGCTGTCCCCTCCCTAAGTTTTTATATTTTTTACAGTGACTTTTATTTTATTTTATTTTATTTATTTTTTTTCTAAGTTGTCCTTACTATTTAGTTAAAGCAACACTAAAGGCAATTTTTTTTTCTTTTTTTTAACTAACAAACATGTTATACTTACCTCCACTGTGCAGCTCGTTTTGCACAGAGTGGCCCCGATCCTCCGCTTCTGGGGTCCCTCGGCGGCTGTCTCGGCTCCTCCTTGCAAAAGCTTTCCACTTTCATGCGAGCTCTCATGGTGGAAACCTTTTGCATAGCCGCCGACTGTATCACTCGGCCCTGCCCCCCGGCGCGCCGCGTCATCCGCTGTGATTGACAGCAGCGGCAGCCAAGGGCTGCGCTGATATCAATCCGTCCAGCCTAGCCAATCAACGGCCAGGCTGGGAACCGAAGAGGATCACATGGACGCACGCGGGACTTTCGAAGGGTCAGGTAAGTAAAACAGGGGGTTCCGGGGGGGGGGGGGGGGGGGGGGGGGGGCGATACCATCGGATGTTTTTCCACCTTAATACATAGGATGCATTAAGGTGTAAAAACATGAACCTTTACAACCCCTTTAAGCCTTCATTTCTTAACCACTTCAGCCCCGAAAGAATCTACAACCTTCCTGACCAAAGCACTTTTTGCGATTCGGCACTGCGTCGCTTTAACTGACAATTGCGCGGTCGTGCGACGTGGTTCCCAAACAAAATTTAAAAAAAAAATTCCCCACAAATAGAGCTTTCTTTTGGTGGTGTTTGATCACCTCTGCGGTTTTTATTTTTTGCGCCATAAACAAAAAAAGAGAGACAATTTTGAAAAAAATAAAATATTTTTTTACTTTTTGCTATAATAAATATCCCCCCAAAAAATGTTTTTCTCAGTTACGGCCGATACGTATTCTTCTACATATTTTTGGTAAAAAAAATCACAATAAGCGTTTATTGATTGGTTTGCGCAAAAGTTATAGCGTCTACAAAATAGGGGATAGTTTTATGGCATTTTTATTATTATTTTTTTATTAGTAATGGCGGCGATCAGTGTTTTTTTTTTTTTCTTATGTATTTTTTTTTTTTGCATATTAAAATGCAAAATAAAGAAATGCATAACACAATTTTTTTGACGAATATATAATATATGGTATATATATATATATATATATATATATATATATATATATATATATATATATATATATACCAAACATGTTGCGCTATGGTGGCAAACGATGTAAATTTTACTGTGTATAGGCAGCGCTTTAAAAGGCTTCAAAAAATATTATCTCTCCCCCCCCCCCCGATAAACTGCTTTCGAAAAATCACTACGCAAATACCGTGTGACACAAACAAAAAAAAAATATTGCAAAACCCAACAATTTATTCTCCAATTTAAAAAAATATATATATCCTGTTTTATGGGTTCTAAGTAATTTTCTAGCAAAAAAACAAACAAACAAACAAACAAAAAAAAAATAACTGTTACATGTAAACAAAAAGTGGTTAAAGGGAAAAGTTCTGGAGGGAGGAAAAGGCGACAATAAAAATGTTTTGTGAGATTGTTGTGGATTTTGCTTTTAAATTGCTATTTGTTTTTTTATTTATTTATTGTCTGGAAGATAGACATCTGAAGGTATTTCTTGAAATGTAGCAATTTTTCTTTCAGACACGAAGTTATGACGACAACAACAATGCAGAGGCCGCCGCTTGCAGCTCCAAGACCGCCCTGGCCATGAACATCGCCGCTCTCGTTTTGGGAGTCGTTACGTACACTCTTATTATCACTGTGTTTTCTAAGGGGTATCCTTAAACAATACAAAACTTCAACCAGAGGGACCGCATTTATGTTGGATCCTCATCTGTCTAATAGCGTTGGTTATGATCACATGATCGGCATTGTTTGTTTTATATTGCTTCTGTTCCTTTTTTTCTTTTTAATAAATATGTATCTTGGTATTGTGGGAGAATTTAATGGTCCAAAAGACAATAAAAGGGTCTTTTCTCTATTCTTCTCACTGATCACCAATGTAAGGAACATTCTTCCCACTGATCACCAATGTAAGGAACATTCTTCTCACTGATCACCAATGTAAGGGACATTCTTCCCACTGATCACCAATGTAAGGAACATTCTTCCCACTGATCACCAATGTAAGGAACATTCTTCTCACTGATCACCAATGTAAGGAACATTCTTCCCACTGATCACCAATGTAAGGAACATTCTTCTCACTGATCACCAATGTAAGGAACATTCTTCCCACTGATCACCAATGTAAGGAACATTCTTCCCACTGATCACCAATGTAAGGGACATTCTTCCCACTGATCACCAATGTAAGGAACATTCTTCTCACTGATCACCAATGTAAGGAACATTCTTCTCACTGATCACCAATGTAAGGGACATTCTTCCCACTGATCACCAATGTAAGGAACATTCTTCTCACTGATCACCAATGTAAGGAACATTCTTCTCACTGATCACCAATGTAAGGAACATTCTTCCCACTGATCACCAATGTAAGGGACATTCTTCCCACTGATCACCAATGTAAGGGACATTCTTCCCACTGATCACCAATGTAAGGGACATTCTTCTCACTGATCACCAATGTAAGGGACATTCTTCCCACTGATCACCAATGTAAGGGACATTCTTCCCACTGATCACCAATGTAAGGAACATTCTTCTCACTGATCACCAATGTAAGGGACATTCTTCCCACTGATCACCAATGTAAGGGACATTCTTCCCACTGATCACCAATGTAAGGAACATTCTTCTCACTGATCACCAATGTAAGGAACATTCTTCCCACTGATCACCAATGTAAGGAACATTCTTCCCACTGATCACCAATGTAAGGGACATTCTTCCCACTGATCACCAATGTAAGGAACATTCTTCTCACTGATCACCAATGTAAGGAACATTCTTCTCACTGATCACCAATGTAAGGGACATTCTTCCCACTGATCACCAATGTAAGGAACATTCTTCTCACTGATCACCAATGTAAGGAACATTCTTCTCACTGATCACCAATGTAAGGAACATTCTTCCCACTGATCACCAATGTAAGGGACATTCTTCCCACTGATCACCAATGTAAGGGACATTCTTCCCACTGATCACCAATGTAAGGGACATTCTTCTCACTGATCACCAATGTAAGGGACATTCTTCCCACTGATCACCAATGTAAGGGACATTCTTCCCACTGATCACCAATGTAAGGAACATTCTTCTCACTGATCACCAATGTAAGGGACATTCTTCCCACTGATCACCAATGTAAGGGACATTCTTCCCACTGATCACCAATGTAAGGAACATTCTTCTCACTGATCACCAATGTAAGGAACATTCTTCCCACTGATCACCAATGTAAGGAACATTCTTCTCACTGATCAACAATGTAAGGGACATTCTTCCCACTGATCACCAATGTAAGGGACATTCTTCTCACTGATCACCAATGTAAGGAACATTCTTCCCACTGATCACCAATGTAAGGGACATTCTTCTCACTGATCATCAATGTAAGGAACATTCTTCTCACTGATCACCAATGTAAGGAACATTCTTCTCACTGATCACCAATGTAAGGGACATTCTTCCCACTGATCACCAATGTAAGGGACATTCTTCTCACTGATCACCAATGTAAGGGACATTCTTCTCACTGATCACCAATGTAAGGAACATTCTTCCCACTGATCACCAATGTAAGGGACATTCTTCTCACTGATCACCAATGTAAGGGACATTCTTCCCACTGATCACCAATGTAAGGAACATTCTTCTCACTGATCACCAATGTAAGGGACATTCTTCCCACTGATCACCAATGTAAGGAACATTCTTCTCACTGATCACCAATGTACGGGACATTCTTCTCACTGATCACCAATGTAAGGGACATTCTTCTCACTGATCACCAATGTAAGGGACATTCTTCTCACTGATCACCAATGTAAGGAACATTCTTCTCACTGATCACCAATGTAAGGAACATTCTTCTCACTGATCACCAATGTAAGGAACATTCTTCTCACTGATCACCAATGTACGGGACATTCTTCTCACTGATCACCAATGTAAGGGACATTCTTCTCACTGATCACCAATGTAAGGGACATTCTTCTCACTGATCACCAATGTAAGGAACATTATTCCCACTGATCACCAATGTAAGGGACATTCTTCCCACTGATCACCAATGTAAGGAACATTCTTCCCACTGATCACCAATGTAAGGAACATTCTTCTCACTGATCACCAATGTAAGGGACATTCTTCTCACTGATCACCAATGTAAGGGACATTCTTCCCACTGATCACCAATGTAAGGAACATTCTTCCCACTGATCACCAATGTAAGGAACATTCTTCCCACTGATCACCAATGTAAGGGACATTCTTCTCACTGATCACCAATGTAAGGGACATTCTTCCCACTGATCACCAATGTAAGGAACATTCTTCCCACTGATCACCAATGTAAGGGACATTCTTCTCACTGATCACCAATGTAAGGAACATTCTTCTCACTGATCACCAATGTAAGGGACATTCTTCTCACTGATCACCAATGTAAGGAACATTCTTCTCACTGATCACCAATGTAAGGGACATTCTTCTCACTGATCACCAATGTAAGGAACATTCTTCTCACTGATCACCAATGTAAGGGACATTCTTCTCACTAATCACCAATGTAAGGGACATTCTTCTCAGTGATCACCAATGTAAGGAGGATTCTTCTCACTGATCACCAATGTAAGGGACATTCTTCTCACTGATCACCAATGTAAGGGACATTCTTCCCACTGATCACCAATGTAAGGAACATTCTTCCCACTGATCACCAATGTAAGGGACATTCTTCTCACTGATCACCAATGTAAGGGACATTCTTCCCACTGATCACCAATGTAAGGGACATTCTTCTCACTGACCATGAATGTAAGGAACATTCTTCTCACTGATCACCAATGTAAGGGACATTCTTCCCACTGATCACCAATGTAAGGAACATTCTTCTCACTGATCACCAATGTAAGGAACATTCTTCTCACTGATCACCAATGTAAGGAACATTCTTCTCACTGATCACCAATGTAAGGAACATTCTTCTCACTGATCACCAATGTAAGGGACATTCTTCTCACTGATCACCAATGTAAGGGACATTCTTCCCACTGATCACCAATGTAAGGGACATTCTTCCCACTGATCACCAATGTAAGGAGCATTCTTCTCACTGATCACCAATGTAAGGGACATTCTTCCCACTGATCACCAATGTAAGGGACATTCTTCCCACTGATCACCAATGTAAGGAACAATTATACAAATAAAACGCAATGTCCACCTCATGTTGGCAAGGATATATGACCACAAAATTGAAAAAGTAAAAAAAATCAGTTAGTGTGTTATGGATTCATCCCCTCGCTCATGTAGCCTCTTAAAGGGGAATATATATATATATATATATATATATATATATATATATATATATATATATATATATATATATATATATATATATATATATATATATATATATTCTTATATACAGTATCTCACAAAATTAAGTACACCCCTCAGATTTCTGTAAATATTTTCTCCTATCTTTTCATGTGACAACACTGAAGAAATGACACTTTGCTACAATGTTGTGTAGGGAGTGTACAGCTTGTGTAAAATAACTCAACACACAGCCATTAATGTCTAACAAAAATGAGTACACCCCTAAGTGAAAATGTCCAAATTGGGCACAATTAGCCATTTTCCCTCCCCGGTGTCATGTGACTCGTTAGTGTTACAAGGTCTCAGGTGTGAATGGGGAGCAGGTGTGTTAATTTTGGTGTTATCGCTCTCACTCTCTCATACTGCTCACTGGAAGCTCTATATGACGCCTCATGGCAAAGAACTCTCTGAGGATCTGAACAAAAAGAATTGTTGCTCTACATAAAGATGGCCGAGGCTATAAGAAGATTGCCAAGACCCTGAAACTGAGTTGCAAGATTGCAAGATTGCCAAGACCATACAGCGGTATAACAGGACGGGTCCCACTCAGAACAGGCCAATACGTATTCTTCTACATGTTTTTGGTAAAAAAAAAAAATCCCAATTATCGTATATTAATTGGTTTGCGAAAAAGTTATCTCGATTTTTTTTTTTTACTTTTTTCTTTTACTAGTAATGGTGGTGATCTGTGATTTTTAGTGGGACTGTGACATTGCGGCGACAATTTGGACACTTTTGACCATTGACATTTATACAGCGATCAGTGCTATAAAAAATGCACTGATTACTGTGCTATGCCTCGTACACAAGGCCGGACTTTCCGAGAAAAAAAGTCAGACTTTTTTGTCGGACCTTAGAGGGCCGGTGCAAGGATTTTTGCCCCCCCCCCGACACACACACACCATACATTATATATGTATATATTTCAGACCCCCCTCCACTAACTACAGACCCCCCTCCTGCAGTATGGATCCCCCTCACTAAGAACAGACCCCCCTTTCTCAGTACAGACTGCCAGGGGCGGACTGACAACTCATGGGGCAATAGAAGATTATGGGGCCCCTCTGGCTTACAGATGGCCACCACGCCAGGAGGCAGTGCAGAGGCAGGGCAGCTAAAATCTTGGGATATTCACATTAAAAGCATGTCATTTTCGGACATATCAGGGACAGATCTAAAAAAAAAACACAGATTTTTACATACTGTCCCTGGTTTTACTGAGCCTGGCAACCCGGATGTGGCCCCCTAGTGGCATGGGGCCCTCGGGCAGTGCCCGAGTGACTCAATGGTCAGTCCGCCCCTGCAGACCGCCCTCCGTCAGTATAGACCCAGGGATTGTTTGGGTAAGGGTTAATTATTGAGTAAAGTGGTGAAAAGAGATATGTGGTTGCGGTGTTGCTACTTGGTTATGTTATATATTTCAACTTTGGTTCAAATCCCCGCTGCCCCCTCTCGCTCCTGCACCGCCACTGAAAACAATACATAGGTCCAACTCAATATTGAACCCTACGGAACAAAGACTGGGATGCCATTAAAGTTGTGCGTGTAAAGGCCGGCGGCGGCGTCCCAATACTTTTGGCAACATAGTGTATATAGTCTTTCCAATCTGACAGTCTGTGCTTTGCAAAAGCTGAAAAGTTGATCAACCCGGGAGCCTCTGATCCCAGATTACACAATATGCAAATATTAACTTTAGCACTGATTTGAAGAATGTGCAGTGGAGCTCATACTGAGTACAGGGACACCATGGAGCATTTCAGAACTAAGAATACAGGCCCAGATTCACAAAAGAGATACTACGGCGTGTTAAAGTATGGCCGCCGTTCCCGCCGCGAGATTCGAATTTTTTACGTTGTTTGCGTAAGTCGTCCGCGAATCGGGATTTACGTTGTTTACGTCCACGTCAAAATCAATAGGCCCGTGCGCCGTACTTAGCTGCAATGCACACTGGGAAATGTCGGCGCCCGGCGCATGCGCATTAAAAAAAAAATGTAAAAAACGTGAGGTCAAGCCTCATTACCATAAAACACGCCCCCCTCCAACACATTTGAATTCGGCGCCCTTACGCCCGCCCCCTTTAGGCTACGCCGACGTATATTAGCAGGCAAGTACATTGAGAATCATGTACTTGCCTAGCTAACTTACGCCGCCGCAAGTTTGCACCCACGTACCTGAATCTACCTACATGTCTGGAGTTGGGCTTTAAGTGAAAAGTGTTGCTAGAGGATCTCCTTTGAAGATGTTTTATCGGTTGCCTTCGGTTCACCTTTTAGTGAATGGGTTTCTTAAACCTGTTTGGGCAGAGAGAACGCCGGAAGGCTCCTGTTACAGTGAAATGTGATTATGTTTATACAAAAGAAATGGCGCTCATTATAGGTTCTGGGAACACGGCCATCACTATGAGTCAGGAGGAAAGAGCAAGGCCACACCTCATAGAACTTCAGCCTCCTACAGAGAGGAAACGAAAGTGGATTCCGAGTTATCTGCCACCTGCAGTGCTTCAGGGGAGAAACGAAAGCGTTCACAGGACTAATGACTTCAAGAATAGATAGATAGATAGATAGATAGATAGATAGATAGATAGATAGATAGATAGATAGATAGATAGATAGTTATAGATAGATAGATAGATATATAGATAGATATGCGGGCGTAGCGTATCTCCTTTGCGCTACGCCGACGCAGGAATTCAGGAAGCCAGTGCTCCCCAAGCTGCGTCGGCGTGGCTTAGATTTCGAAGGCATAAGTCGGCGTAGGTGGAAGTGGGTGTGACCCCATGCAAATGATGGTCCGAGCGCGGAGCAGTGTTTTACGCACGGCGTATCATGAACGGACCATGCCATGCGCAGTGACGCAGACGTATGACCACACCCCTGTGCGCATGCTCACAACTACGCCGGCGCAACTTCCTGGGATACGCCGGCCCACCGGCTTACGCCGAGCGCATAAATACGCCCAGCCATACGCCCGTCCGGCGCAAAAGTACATCCTGCTTGTTTCCCCCCCCCTGCTGAGCGATGGCAGCGGAGAAACGGGGGGGGGGGGATGCCTCTGCAAATTGAGAACCGGGGGGGGGGGGTGACACGAATTGAGAAGCTGGGGGGGGGGGGGGTGTAGCGAATTGACAAGCGGCGGGGCTGCAAATTAAGGTCAGGAGGCTGATGAACAAAAAAATAAATAGGGGGTTGCCATCCGGCCCCCTGGGGCCTCTTACAGGTCGGGGGGATTGGGGCACTGACGAACAAAAACAAAAAAATTAATTGAAAAAAATAAAAAAAAAGGGGGTTGTCATCTGGGCCCCTGGGGACCCCCAAGCCCCTTTACAGGTGTCCTGCCTGTACCCCCCCTGATGGCGGCCCTGCCCCCACCACCTCTCCTGTCCAGGGTCTAAGGGTTGGCAAGGAAGTATTGCAATTTACCTGTCACCTGCCCACCACTGACCAGTTGCCAACCCCTGTATTAGGGTGTGCCCAGGCACACCTGACACACCCCTTGCGCACGCCTATGGCCCCAATGATTTCTAACAGCGGCCCTGATAGGGTCACCCTACAAATCCTGTGCTTTGCTCCATGTGACACGAATAGGACGGCGGAGATGTTGCTCTGTGCTGAATTTTTGGCTCTTTAGCCATACAAAGTATTGGAAAACAAATCCAGAATTGAATTACCGTAATGAGCAGTAAATTCCGTTCCTCCATCTGGGATCCGAAGCATCTCGTAACTCATCCAAAATTACATTTTATTCCCCTGATTTATCCCTTTTATAAACTGAGTCGTGCCTCTGCTACAAAACAAATGCAATTTTACACATAAACATAAAAAAAATAAAAAATAAAAATAAACAAAAGCTTAAAGCGGAACTACACTGTATCACAGCACCACAAAAAAAAATACTATTTAATAGACGTGCACACTGAAATATTTTGTTTCGGAATTTCGTTTTCATCTGAAAAATACATTTATTTGGTTACTCCCGAAATTCGTTTTTATTTATTTCTGTTTCGTTAAAAAAATGCATTCGTCCAAAAATCCAAATTAAGGGCCAGATTCACATAGATTTGTGTTACGCTGCGGCGGCGTAACGTATCCCATTTACCGCCACAAGTTTACAGCGTAAGTGCACTTGCCTGTAAACTTGCGGCGGCGTAGCGTAAATCCGCCCGGCGCAAGCCCGCCTAATTCAAATGGGGCTGTGTTCCCTGGTCCATACCTTTGCATGAGTTGCGCCTCCTGTATGGGGAATAACTTTACGCCGGACGTACGACTTACGCAAACCGCGTATATTATGCGTCGGGCGCAACTACGTCCGTGAATCGGCATATCTCCCTCATTTGCATATGAGCATTGAAAATCAATGGGAGCAGAAAATGCGCCCAGCGTAAATATGCGCCCACGATACGACGGCGTAGGCAAGTTACGTCGGTCGCAGGAAGCCTATTTTTAGGCGTATCTCAGATTGTGGGCACGGCGCACAGATACGGCGGCGCATAGTTACACTTACGCGGCGTATCTCGAGATACGTCGGCGTAAGTGCTTTGTGAATCCGGGCCATAGAAGCGTCCAAAGGGGTACCTGTAGCATATTCCTAACAGCTGCAGTTGGCAGCAGAGCCTGCAGGGGGCAGCAACTGCGCCCTTTTTTTTTTTTTTTTTGCACTGTACGGGTCTTACAGGAAAAATAGCTGCCAATGTGAATTCATTCTGAAAATTCTATTGGCGTGGCTTTCTGTGGCCGGACTTTAAATGTATATACAGTACTTGTCCCAAGGCAACCCCCCCAGGAAGTATTGAAGCCTTTAGATCAGCCTCTGCACTTTTTCGGTGGTCACGCCGACTCATTGGCTTTAATACTTTCTAAGTCACTAATGAATCATATCTGCAGAACAGAAAGTATGACTTTGACTTTGGTGCTGTATCCCAGCCAATCAGGAGGGATGGCTGAGACACTCGTGGACATCGCTGGATGGAGAGGGACCTCAGGGAAGTAACTAGGGGGTGCTGGGGAGGCTGCTGCACACAGAAGACTTTTTATCTTAATGCATATGTAGCATTACCCCCCCAGTGGAGCTTCTGGATTTTTGGGCGGCGTGTTACCTTGTGGCTCCTCTGAAATTCCTAGAGGTGAATGATGCGTATTGCATGTAGTAGAAGTAAAGGAATGTCCATGACAGGTGCTCTTTGCTGTGCTCTTTATTACCCTGCCGGGTAAAAACAGTAAACTTGTGGTGAGGAAAGTAAAGCTGAAGAAGAAGAGAGAATAGCAGATTCAGGTGTGATGGTAGGGAAACAGTCCTGCTCCCAAACGTAACACTTCTCTGCGCCACTCCTGCCAGAGTGGGTTGAGTGTACCCGGACGGTCCTCTCTCACTGACCCGGCGGCCGGAGTATCACTCGGACAATTGTAGGATAAAGTCTCTGCCACAGACCCTCCTTGGTGAAATTGAACTCGGGAGAAAGTCTCTGCCACAGACCCTCCTTGGTGAACTTGGGAGAAAGTCTCTGCCACAGACCCTCCTTGGTGAACTTGGGAGAAAGTCTCTGCCACAGACCCTCCTTGGTGAACTTGAGAGAAAGTCTCTGCCACAGACCCTCCTTGGTGAACTTGAACTTGGGAGAAAGTCTCTGCCACAGACCCTCCTTGGTGAACTTGAACTTGGGGAGAAAGTCTCTGCCACAGACCCTCCTTGGTGAACTTGGGAGAAAGTCTCTGCCACAGACCCTCCTTGGTGAACTTGGGAGAAAGTCTCTGCCACAGACCCTCCTTGGTGAACTTGAACTTGGGAGAAAGTCTCTGCCACAGACCCTCCTTGGTGAACTTGAACTTGGGGAGAAAGTCTCTGCCACAGACCCTCCTTGGTGAACTTGGGGAGAAAGTCTCTGCCACAGACCCTCCTTGGTGAACTTGGGGAGAAAGTCTCTGCCACAGACCCCTCTCAATGAGCCTCAGAAGATACCTCTGCCACAGGTCCCCTCTGGGTTGGATTCTTGGAGATATACCTCCTTACTGAAGTTACGTCTGGATCTCCTTCAACTTGTCGCCCAGGTACCGACCGACAGGTAATCAATCCCTCGGTGTCCGGCTACCTCGATCCCCGGTGGTTTGTCCAGGCCCTTTTGGACCGCCAGCCTCTCAATGGCGCTCCTCAGACTGACTCCCCACCGTACAGCAGTACAGCTTGGGATCCTATAAAGTTGGAAACCCAGTCACTCACTGGATCCCCGCCGCTGTTCAGATGCTCCGGGTCAGCATGGTCCCGGAAACCATGAACACCGCATGGCACGCACGCCCCGACCAGGTAAGCCATATCGCCGGGGCGCCGTGATGTGGCCACCCTTAAGGAGGGTGCCACATTGGACAAAGAAGACCCAGAACCAATGGCGTCTGCCCCATAAATACCCCTCCCAGCATGCACAGCGAGGACAAACCCCTGTGATTGGCTGCTGGGAAAGAGCACCCAAACCTTGACTCCACTGCTGCCACCTGCAGCACCGGGGCTGGAAGAACACCCCAGTACAGCAGAATAAGCCCACAGCACAGCCAAGCTGAGACAGAGACCGCATTTTGCTACTAACAATCTGGATCAAAGTTTAACTACACTCTGATCTGCCCTTAAATTTCAGTAGCACCAGTACTGTAAAGTACATACAGTGCTACACATAAATGAAAGTGATTTCTATCACTTGGCTCGGATCAAATTGAACTTTCCTATATAGTAGGATGCCCAATGAGTTAAAAAAAAGTGGAATTTGGGTGAGCCAAGATGGTTTTCAGGCCCCGTACACACGACAGAGGAACTCGACGTGCTTGGCACGTCGAGTTTTGGGATGAAGCCGCCGAGGAGCTCGGCGGGCCGCCTTCTCCTATAGAACAACGAGAAAATAGAGAACATGTTCTCTATTTTCTCGTCGAGTTCCTCGGCGGCTCCATCGAGCCAAAACTGTACAGACGACAGAGATTCTCGGCAGAATCCGGGTTTTGACCGAGTTTCTCGGTGAATTCTGCCGAGAAACTCTGTCGTGTGTACGAGGCCTCATATAGGAATAGCTTGGCTTCTTATTTGGAATTTCCCATTGAAATGCATGGCTGGCATGGTGCCACGTTTGGTGCCATATTTTATGATTTCTATCACTTGGCTCGGGCCAAATTGAACTTTCCTATATAGTAGGATGCCCAATGAGTATAAAACAAGTGGAATTTGGGTGAGCCAAGATGTTTTTCATATAGGAATATCCAGGGTCGCCATCAGGGGGGTACAGGCAGTACACCTGTAAGGGGCCCGGATGGCAACCCCCTTTAAAAAAAGAAAAGAAAAAAAAATTTTTTTTTTAGGGGTCTGGAGGCCCCCAGGGCCCCAGATGGCAACCCCCCCCCCCCCTTTTTTTTTATAAAAATCAATATTTTTTTTTAATGTATTTTTTTATTTCTTTTATTATTAAAGGGGTCCGGAGATCCCCAGGGCCCCAGATGACAATCCCCCTTTTTTTATATAAAAAAAATCTTTTTTTATATATATTTTTTTATTTCTTTTATTATTAAAGGGTCCGGAGATCCCCAGGGCCCCAGATGACAATCCCCCTTTTTTTATATAAAAAAAATCTTTTTTTATATATATTTTTTTATTTCTTTTATTATTAAAGGGCCCAGAGGTCCCCAGGGCCCCAGACGGCAAACCCCCTTTTTTTTTTATATATTTTTTATTTATTTTTATTAAAGGGTCCAGATGGCTACCCCCCTTTTTTTTTTATATATATTTTTCTTTATTTCTTCTTTTTTGTTGTTGTAAAGGGCCTCAATTTCAGGACGCAGCACCCCCCCCCCCCGGTTCTCTGCTCCAGGGGGCCCATGCCTGAAGCTGTGTAAGGGGTCCCATAATTCATGATGGCGGCCATGGGAATATCTTGGCTTCCTTTTCAGAATTTCCCATTGAAATGCGTGGGTGTCATGGTGCCTTATTTTAGGATTTAGATCACTTATTGGCTCGGGCCAAATTGAACTTTAACTAATAGAAGGATAACCAATGAGTATAGAACAAGTGGAATTTGGGTGAGCCAAGTTGGTTTTCATATAGAAATATCTTGGTTCCCTATTCAGAATTTACCATTGAAATGCATGGCTGGCATGGTGCCACGTTTGGTGCCATATTTTAAGATTTCTATTGCTTGGCTCGGGCCAAATTGAACTTTCCTTTATAGTAGGATGCCCAATGAGTATAAAACAAGTGGAATTTGGGTGAGCCAAGATGAATTTCAAATAGGAATATCTTGGCTTCTTATTCGGAATTTCCCATTGAAATGCGTGGGTGGCATGGTGCCTTATTTTAGGATTTAGATCACTTATTGGCTCGGGCCAAATTGAACTTTAACTAATAGAAGGATACCCAATCTTGGAATATCGTGGGATTCAGGTAGCCCTGCGTAACATTGTGCGGGCGTAATGTAACCCCCGATACGTTACGCCGCCGTAAATTAGGGCGCAAGTTCCGTATTAATAAAGAACTTGCGCCCTAAGTTACGGCGGCGTAACGTATGTGGGCCGGCGTAAGCCCGCCTAATTCAAATGGGGATGAGGTGGGCGTGTTTTATTTAAATTATTGTTGTTTAAGTTTTTTACAAACGGCGCATGCGTCGTTCGTGAAAGAATCCCAGTGCGCATGCTCGAAATTCTGCTCCAAATCGTTATTGCTTTCGACGTGAACGTAAATTACGTCCAGCCCTATTCCCTGACGACTTACGCAAACGACGTAAAAAAATTCAAAATTTGACGCGGGAACGACGTCCATACTTAACATTGCTTCCGCCCTACGACGTAAAAAAATCCGCAGGGTGCACGTACGTTTGTGAATCGGCGTATCTAGGTCATTTGCATATTCTACGCCGAAAACGACAGAAGCGGCACCTAGCGGTCAGCGAAAAATATGCACCCAAAGATACGACGGCGTAAGAGACTTACGCCAGTCGGATCTTAGCCTAATTTCGGCGTATCTTGCTTTCTGAGAACAGAAAGAAGATACGCCGGCGCAGCTTTGAATTTACGCGGCGTATCTATAGATACACCGGCGTAAATTCTTGCTGAATCTAGCCCTTGGTTTTCTTATAGGAATATCTTGGTTCCTTATTCAGAATTTCCCATTGAAATGCATGGCTGGCATGGTGCCACGTTTGGTGCCATATTTTATGATTTCTATCACTTGGCTCGGGCCAAATTGAACTTTCCTATATAGTAGGATGCCCAATGAGTATAAAACAAGTGGAATTTGGGTGAGCCAAGATGAATTTCAAATAGGAATATCTTGGCTTCTTATTCGGAATTTCCCATTGAAATGCGTGGGTGGCATGGTGCCTTATTTTAGGATTTAGATCACTTATTGGCTCGGGCCAAATTGAACTTTAACTAATAGAAGGATACCCAATGAGTATACAACAAGTGGAATTTGGGTGAGCCAAGATGGTTTTCATATAGGAATATCTTGGCTTCTTATTCGGAATTTCCCATTGAAATGCATGGGTGGCATGGTGCCACGTTTGGTGCCATATTTTATGATTTCTATCACTTGGCTCGGGCCAAACTCAACTTTCCTGCATAGTAGGATGACCACTGAGTATAAAACAAGTGGAATTTGGGTGAGCCAAGATGGTTTCTATATAGAAAAAGTTATTTCTGCAGAATTGCCCCTTTAAATTTATGGCATTTAGGGAGACAGAATCCTTAAAGTTCACAATTTTATTATAAACATTGAAGATGATTGTTTAGGAAATATTCACTTTTGTGAATAAAGATCCAACCTGAATAAGAAGCTGGCCGAATAAGGAGCCGACTTCAGCTTCATGGGGGCTGCATGATGTCCCGACTCCCGACCGTCACAGGGAGGGGGATTTCTGCGTCTCATCTCAGTGTTTGCCAAGAATACTTCGCCCGTGTTCCAGCCCCTTCCTCTTCCTCTCCCACCACATTTTGGCTTCAGTTCCAGGAAGAAGAAGAAAACAGAACCAGTCCTCAGCTTGCTTGTACCCTTGTGAGTTTTTTTTCCTTTATGTTTATTTTAGAGACGGGGAGGAGGAAGTTCTGCAGCAGCAGGGATAGTCATAGAGTCATACTTTTAGTGCAAGTGATGGAGGAAGAGGGGAACCGGACCAGCATTCTCTTATCTATTCATGTTGTCATGTATTTACTCTGGCACTATACCACCCTAACCTGGCACTACCATCCTAACCTGACACTACCACCCTAACCTGACACTATACCACCCTATCCTGGCACTACCACCCTAACCTGACATGATACCACCCTAACCTGGCACTACCACTCTAACCTGGCACTACCACCCTAACCGGACACTATACCACCCTAACCTGGCACTACCACCCTAACCTGACACTACACCACCCTAACCTGGCACTACCACCCTAACCTGACACTATACCACCCGATCCTGGCACTACCACCCTAACCTGACATGATACCACACTAACCTGGCACTACCACTGTAACCTGGCACTACCACCCTAACCTGACCCTAACCTGACACTACACCACCCTAACCTGACACTACCACCCTAACCTGACACTAGATGAGACGCAGAAATCCCCCTCCCTGTGACGGTCGGGAGTCGGGACATCATGCAGCCCCCATGAAGCTGAAGTTGGCTCCTTATTCGGCCAGCTTCTTATTCAGGTTGGATCTTTATTCACAAAAGTGAATATTTCCTAAACAATCATCTGCAATGTTTATAATAAAATTGTGAACTTTAACGATTCTGTCTCCCTAAATGCCATGAATTTAAAGGGGCAACCCTATCCTGGCACTACCACCCTAACCTGACATGATGCCACACTAACCTGGCACTACCACTCTAACCTGGCACTACCACTCTAAAATGACCCTAACCTGACACTATACCACACTAACCTGGCACTACCACCCTAACCTGACACTATACCACCCTATCCTAGCACTATACCACTCTATCCTGGCACTACCACCCTAACCTGACATGATACCACCCTAACCTGGCACTACCACTCTAACCTGGCACTACCACCCTAACCTGACACTATACCACCCTAACCTGGCACTACCACCCTAACCTGACATGATACCACCCTAACCTGGCACTACCACTCTAACCTGGCACTACCACCCTAACCTGACCCTAACCTGACACTACACCACCCTAACCTGGCACTACCACCCTAACCTGACACTATACCACCCTCTCCTGGCACTATACCACCCTATCCTGGCACTAGCACCCTAACCTGAAATGATACCACCCTAACCTGACACTACCACCCTAACCTGACACTATACCACCCTATCCTGGCACTATACCACCCTATCCTGGCACTACCACCCTAACCTGACACTCCCACCCTAACCTGACACTATACCACCCTATCCTGGCACTACCACCCTAACCTGACATGATACCACCCTAACCTGGCACTACCACCCTAACCTGACGTGATACCACCCTAACCTGGCACTACCACTCTAACCTGGCACTACCACCCTAACCTGACCCTAACCTGACACTACACCACCCTCACCTGGCACTACCACCCTAACCTGACATGATACCACCCTAACCTGGCACTACCACTCTAACTTGACACTATACCACACTAACCAGGCACTACCACCCTAACCTGACACTACCACCCTAACCTGACACTATACCACCCTATCCTGGCACTACCACCCTAACCTGACACTACCACCCTAACCTGACACTATACCACCCTATCCTGGCACTACCACCCTAACCTGACATGATACCACACTAACCTGGCACTACCACTCTAACCTGGCACTACCGCCCTAACCTGACCCTAACCTGACACTATACCACCCTAACCTGGCACTACCACCCTAACCTGACACTATACCACCCTATCCTGGCACTATACCACTCTATCCTGGCACTACCACCCTAACCTGACATGATACCACCCTAACCTGGCACTACCACCCTAACCTGACACTATACCACCCAAACCTGGAACTACCACCCTAACCTGACATGATACCACCCTAACCTGGGACTACCACTCTAACCTGACACTATATCACACTAACCTGGCACTACCACCCTAACCTGACACTATACCACCCTAACCGGACGCTATACCAAAAATACAGCAGCAGAAGGTAGACTACCTTGCTCGGCTATATAAAGGGAACAACACTGAGAGGTACTAGGAATTTCAGAAATGGGATCAGGCCACTGGGGTTTCCAAAAAGCATATAAAAAAAGGCTGATGCCCCTTTCACACACGAGCGGAATTCCCGTCGGGAAAAAAACAATAGTTTTTCAGACAGAATTCCTCTCAAGCCTGCCTTGCATACACACGGCCACACAAAAGCTCATTGAACTTTTGACTGCCAAGAACGCGGTGACGTAAAAGACTACGACGAGCAAAGAAAATTAAGTTCTATGCTTCTGAGCATGCGTCGAATTGTTTCTGAGCATGATTTTTTTTTTGCGCGTCGGAAAAACATGCAGACAAACGGTTTTTCCGCCAGGATTATTCCTGACGGGAAAAAAAGAGAACCTGCTCTCCATCTTTTTTCAGCAGTTTTTCCGTTGGAAAAAGTCCGATGGAGCATACACACGGCCGGGATTCCCGTCCAAAAGCTCTCATCTGACTTTTTCAGACGGGAAAACCGCTTGTGTGTACGAGGCATAATGCCCCGTACACACGATCAGTTTTCCCATTGGAAAAAGTCAGATGAGAGCTTTTAGTCGGGAATCCCGGCCGTGTGTATGCTCCATCTGACTTTTTCCAACGGAAAAACTGCTGGAAAAAGATGGAGAGCAGGTTCTCTTTTTTCTCATCAGGAAAAAATCGGATCCAATCCGACCGAAATTCCAACGCATGCTCGGAAACAAATCAACGCATGCTCAGAAGCATAGAAACTCAGGCTCGTCATAGTCTTTGACGTCACCGCGTTCTTGGCAGTCAAAAGTTCAACGAACTTTTGTGCGGCCGTGTGTATGCAAGGCAGGCTTGACAGGTGTTCCGTAGGAAAAACCATCCTACTTTTTTCACAAAGCACTTGCGCCGACGTATCTCAAGATACGCCGTCGTAAGTACAAATGTGCGCCGTCGTATCTATGTGCCGACCCACAAACTAAGATACGCCTAAAAATAGGCTTCATCCGGCCGACGTAACTTGCCTACGCCGGCGTATAGTGGGCGCATATATTTACGCTGGACGCATGTGACGCTCCCATTGATTTTCTATTCAAATATGCAAATGAGGGAGATACGCCGATTCACGATCGTACTTGCGCCCGACGCAGGCTACGACTGGTGCGCGTAAGTTGTACGTACGGCGTAAAGTTATGCCCCATAAAGGAGGTGTAACTCGGCAGCAGACATGCAAAGGGCTGCACCAGGGAACACAAGCCGGCGTATTTTACGTAGTTTACATTGTACGTGAATAGGGCCGGGGGCGTAGGTTACGTTCAAGCCGTAGGCAGTGATCCGACGTATCTTAGGCAGTTGTTCCGACGTGATTGTGAGCATGCGCACTGAGATGCGCCCACGGGACGGCGCATGCGCAGTTGGCGATACGTAGCTGTCTGGCGCTCGGCACATCATTTGCATGGGGTCACGCTTCATTAGCATGGCTCACGCTCAATTCCACTTACGCCGACTAACGCCTGAGAAACCCAGCGCAGATTTGGGAGGAAGTGCTTTGTAAATTCAGTGCTGCGTCGGCGTAGTGTAAAGGAGACACGCTACGGCGGCATAATTATGCGCCGATGTCTGTGAATCCGGGCCATGTTTTCAATTTTTTTCGTCGTGAGATTCTCAACAGTTTTCCTGCCGAGAAAACCTGAGGCCCCGTACACACGACCAGTTTCCTCGGCAGAATTCAGCTTCCGACCGAGTTTCTGGCTGAATTCTGCTGAGAAACCCAGCCGTGTGTACACTTTCGGCCGAGGAAGCCGACGAGGAGCTCGGCGAGGAAATAGAGAACATGTTCTCTATTTCCTCGTTGTTCTATGGGAGCTCTCGCCCCGCCGAGCTCCTCGGCGGCTTCAGGGCTGAACTGGCCGAGGAACTCGATGTGTTTGGCACGTCGAGTTCCTCGGCCGTGTGTACGAGGCCTGAGAGTGTGTATACTTACCTGTCGCCGTGGAAACCCGCGCATGCTAGAAATGACTTTGACGCATGCGCGGTAGCTTCCTAGGCATACGCAGGGTGCAGCAAGATGGCGTCGTACGCGGTGACGTCACCGCGTTCTTGCCTTTCAAGTGAACCCCGGTTCTTTTGAAAGGAGAGTCTGTACACTCGGGCGGCAAGAGATTCTTGCCAAGAATCTCGTCAGGGAAAACAACGCTTTTTTCCTGGCGAGATTCCTGCCCGTGTGTACAGGGCTTGACGGGAAAAAAGAGATCCTGCTCTCTTTTTTTTCCCCCGGCAGTTTTCCCTGTTGGAAAAAGTCCGATGGAGCATACACGCGGTCTGGATTCCCGTCCAAAAGCTCTCATCTGACTTTTTCAGACGGGAATTCCGCTCGTGTGTACGGGGGAATTATTCTCTATGCTGATGTCTACTAAAAACTGGATTATCAGCTTTGGTTAAACCTGTGAAGACGAAAAATTAACGTGTTTTAAAAACGAATGGAAATTCTTCACAATGCAGAAAGAACACATTAAACAGACTACTATTATCACATACATGTCCAATTTCCACACGTTATGGAAATTACAACATGGTTGCCCAACCAGGTTTGGCTTCCTAGCACTTCTAAAGACGTTTATATGATGTGGAAACTATAATCTGTAATCTGAACAGTAAAGGCTTTCCTCATTTTCTTCTGGTCAGTTCATCGTGAAGGACTCTAGTTGACCTTCTGTGGAGGCAAACGAGGTAAAGGCCATAGAAGTCTCCTGAAACCCCTTGAACAATGCAGGAACCCTCTGAAGTCGGCCCCATGGAACAGAACTTACCTCCACATGCAATGGAAACAACTGCTCAAGAGCTTCCACCCAACTATCAGGACGTCCAGGCCATCTATCCAACTTCAAGGTCTCCTGCACCTCCGGGCAATCTAGCTCCTCCACCCTACCCAACAACATCATCGATGCCAGGAGGCCAACCACCTGTTATGTACAACACTGCTTATCCAGCCACCCAGGTGGTAACAGCTCAACCACCTGGTACCTACCCAGCCTACTATTCAAGCGTTCCGGCCAACTTGACTCAACAGCAGCCGGTGTACACCCCACCTATGGCTCCTCAGCCTCACTATCCACCTACCAATATGCCTCCATATCCCATAACTACAGCTCCTGGACCCCACCCTCAGTATCAATACCAACCACCACCATATCCAACAGCTACAGATTTTGGATATCAGCAGCCATACCCTGTCTACCAGGCAACCAATGCCCCCATGGCTGCTACCCAGCCTTTTGTGGGGATGGCGTCCAGGCCAAAAGATTATCTTTGCTGGTCAATCCTAAGTATGATCTTTTGTGTCTGCCCTCTTGGACTTGGTGCCGTAATTTTCTCCAGAAAGGTAAGAGCGCGGTCCTGTATTGGAAGTAGGTTAAAGTCTAACGTGTATAAGCCAGATTCAGAAAGACTGGCTTAAGTTTGTGCGGGCGTAGCGTATCTCAGATACACTACGCCGCCGTAACTTAGAGAGGCAGGTACCGTATTCACAAAGAACTTGCGTCCTAAGTTACGGCGGCGTAGTGTAAATGGGCCGGCGTAAGCCCGCGTAATTCAAAGTAGGCTGGTAGTGGGCGTGTTGTATGGTAATGAAGCGTGACCCCACATAAATGACGCGCCTAACAAACGGCGCATGCGCCGTCCGTGGACTTATCCCAGTGCGCATGCTCAAAATCACGTCGCAAATAGTCAATGCTTTCGACGTGAACGTAACCTACGCCCAGCCCCATTCACGTACGACTTACGCAAACGACGTGAAATTCAACGGCTGTTCCGACGTCCATACTTAACATTGGCTTTGCCATCTTTTTGCTGGTTTATCTTTACGCTTGAAAAACGCCTTACGTAAACGTCGCATCTTACTGCGACGGGCGTGCGTACGTTCGCGAATAGGCGTATCTTGCTCATTTACATATTCTAGGCGTAAATCCACGTACACGCCCCTAGCGGCCAGCGTAAATAGGCAGCTAAGACTTACGCCGGTCGTATCTTAGCAACTGAGAAGCGTATCTCATTTTGACGGCGCGGATTCAGACTTACGACGCCGTATCTACTGATACGCCGTCGGAAGTCTTTCTGAATCCAGCTATATGTCTAGCAAAGTAAAAATAAATAAATACATCTCAGTAATGCATGCACATTTCCTCATGCTTTGTCTCGTTAAAAACACTGGCCCGGATTCAAGAAGCAATTGCGCCTGTGTAACCATAGTTACACAGCGCAATTGCTTACTTGCCCCGGCGTAACGAATGCTCCTGATTCAGGAACCTCGTTACGCCGACTGCAGCCTAAGATATGTGCGGCATATGGCTCTTATGCCCGCATATCTTAGGCTGCATTCTTGTGATGGCCGCTAGGTGGCGTTCACGTTGTGCTCAGCGTATAGTATGCAAATTGCATACTAACGCCGATTCACAACATTACGCGAGCCCTGCGTACGCAGTTTACGTTGTTTCCGTACGGCGTTTTTCGCGTAAGGCTGCCCCTGCTATTAGCAGGGGCAGCCAATGCTAAAGTATACCCGTCGTTCCCGTGTCGCGAAACGTAGTTTGCGTAAGTGATTCGTGAATGGCGCTGGACGCCATTCAAGTTCACTCTGAAGCAAATGACGTCCTTGCGACGTCATTTGCCGCAATGCACGTCGGGAAAGTTTCCCGACGGAGCATGCGCTCTACGATCGGCGCGGGAACGCGCCTAATTTAAATGATTCCCGCCCCCTACGGGATCATTTAAATTGCGCGCGCTTACGCCGGGGCATTTTGCCGGCGCGCCCACGCAATTTACGGAGCTACTGCTCCGTGAATCAAGGGCAGCGCAGTAAATTTGCGGGGGCGCAGGGCAAAAACGTTGCCCTGCGCCTCCGTAAAAAATGCGCAAATCTACCTGAATCCGGGCCACTGCAAGTACAGAAATTGCCTGTTGGTCTTGACAGAAATCCAGTGAACTTCTAAATTTCTGTTGGAGCTGACAACACTGTGGGAGAGATTTACTAAAACTGGTATACACAGACTTTGATGTAGCTCTGCCTAGTAACCAATCAGCTTCTAACTTCAGCTTGTTCAGTTAAGCTTTTCCAATAAAACCCGGACGCTGATTGGTTTCTATGCAGAGCTGCACCAGATTCTGTGCTCCAGCTGCGCCTGCTGACTGGCTCCCGCTGTGCTCTGGGAGCCGAGTGTTCCCAGAACACAACGGGGGGGGGGGATGGGAGGTGACGTTCTGCCCGCAGTCTGCCCACAGACTGTGGCCGGAAGTGGGTGCAAATACCGTATTTATCGGCGTATACCGCGCACTTTTTTGCCCTGAAAATCAGGGCAAAATCGTGGGTGCGCGGTATACGCCGATACCCGCTTTCCCGCGCCGAGTTTTGAATACTGCGCCGACATATACCGAGCGCAGTACACTCGGGTATAGTCGGGCAGTCTCGGCTCCATCCGCGCTCACGTCCTGGACGTACAGGACGTCAGCGCGAGAGTTGCCGAGCATTGCCGACAATACACGAGTGTACTGCGCTCTGTATATGTCGGCGCAGTATTCAAACTCGGAGCGGGGAGGACGCGAGGACGCCGCATAAGGACGCCGGACCCGCCGAAGAGGACTCCCGAAGCCGCAGAAGGACGCCGGACCCGCCGAAGAGGACACCCGAAGCCACAGAAGGACGCCGGTCCCGACGAAGAGGACATCCGAAGCCGCAGATTGAAGCCGGACCCGACGAAGAGGACTCCCGAAGCCGCAGATGGACGCCGGACCTGCCGAAGAGGACACCCGAAGCCACAGAAGGACGCCGGTCCCGACGAAGAGGACACCCGAAGCCGCAGACGGACGCCGGACCCGACGAGGCCACCGATGGACGCCGCGCAAGACACCAAAACTGTAAGTACAAAAAAAACTTTTTTTCCACAGGATTCGGGGCAACTTAAGGGGTGCGCGGTATACGCGGGAGCGCGTTATACCGCAATAAATACGGTACCTGTCTTTAGACAGGTATCTGCACCCCCCTCCCCCCTGAAAGGTGTCAAATGTGACACCGGAGGGGGGGAGGGTTCCGATCAGCGGGAGTTCCACTTTAGGGTGGAGCATAGGTGTGCGCAGCCTATTGCATTACGGTGTGCACCCCAAAGCTCAAACCTATTTGCATGTGTATATACAGTATACTGATGGTGTCAGCAGAGCGGTGGACGGTGTCAGTAGGGCAGTGGACAGTTTTAGTAGTTTTTTATTTTTATTATATATTTATTTTATTTTAGGAGCCCCATTAGGGAGCTTTGGTGAAATATCAGGGGTCTATTTCTGTGCGTTACTGCACGTTTAAAGCAGTATATTCCAGTGTGTTACTGCACGTTTAACGTTGTATATTTCGTTGTGTTCTGTGCCATTTAATGCTGTATTTTTCTGTGCGTTACTGCATGTTTAGCGCAGTATATTTTGATGCAATCTGCACCACACAGGGTGATTAGAGTGTGCCTAGGCACACCTGGCACACCCTGGCCCGGATTCCGGTAGATTTGCGCATTTTTTACGGAGGCGCAGGGCAACGTTTTTGCCCTGCGCCCCCGCAAATTTACTGCGCTGCCCTTGATTCACGGAGCAGTAGCTCCGTAAAATTGCGTGGGCGCGCCGGCAAAATGCCCGGCGTAAGCGCGCGCAATTTAAATGATCCCGTAGGGGGCGGGAATCATTTAAATTAGGCGCGTTCCCGCGCTGATCGTAGAGCGCATGCTCCGTCGGGAAACTTTCCCGACGTGCATTGCGGCAAATGACGTCGCAAGGACGTCATTTGCTTCAAAGTGAACGTGAATGGCGAAGGGCAAGTAAGCAATTGCGCTGTGTAACTATGGTTACGCAGGCGCAATTGCTTCTTGAATCCGGGCCCCTGTGCGCACGCCTATGGGGTGGAGCTCCGCTTTAACAACCAGCTTTACACAGTTTATTATTATGCAACCGCATACATTAACCACTTCCCGCCCAGCCTATAGCCGATTTACGTCCGGGAAGTGGTTATGAAATCCTGACAGGACGTTCTAGAACGTCCTGCAGGATTTCATGCCGCGCGCGCCCGTGGGGGCGCGCATCGCGGCGATCGGTGATGTGGGGTGTCAGTCTGACACCCTGCATCTCCAATCTCGGTAAAGAGCCTCCGGCGGAGACTCTTTACCACGTGATCAGACGTGTCCAATCACGGCTGATCAGGATGTAAACAGGAAGAGCCGTTGATGGCTCTTCCTCACTCGCGTCTGACAGACGCGAGTAGAGGATAGCCGATCGGCGGCTCTCCTGACAGGGGGGGTTCGCGCTGATTGTTTATCAGCGCAGCCCCCCCTCGGATCGCCACACTGGACCACCAGGGATGCCCACCCTGGAGCACCAGGGTGGAAAAAAAAAAAAAAAAAAAGCCTGCAAAAAAATAAATAAAAAAAGTCTAAAAAATAAATAAAAAAAAAAGCATTAAAAAAAAGAAAAAAGATGCCAGTCAGTGCCCACAAATGGGCACTGACTGGCAACCTGGCAAAAATCAGTGCTGCCACCCCAGTGTCCATCAGCGCCACCCCAGTGTCCATCAGCGCCACCCCAGTGTCCATCAGCGCCACCCCAGTGTCCATCAGTGCCACCCCAGTGTCCATCAGTGCCACCCCACAGTGCCCATCCATGCCCAGTGCCCACCTATCAGTGCCCATCTGTGCCACCCATAAGTATCCATCAGTGCCGCCCATGAGTGCCCATCTGTGCCGCCTATGAGTGCCCATCAGTGCCGCCTATGTGTGCCCATCAGTGCCGCCTATGTGTGCCCATCAGTGCCGCCTATGTGTGCCCATCAGTGTCGCATACCAGCGCCGCCAATCAGTGCCACCTCATCTGTGCCCGTCAGTACTACCTCATCGATGTCCATCAGTGCCATCTCATCGGTGCCCATTAGTGCCGCCATATCAGTGCCCGTAATTGAAAGAGAAAACTTATTTACAAAAAAATTTACAGAAAAAAATAAAAACGTAATTTTTTTTCCAAATTTTCAGCCTTTTTTTAGTTGTTGCGCAAAAAAAAAAAAATCGCAGAGGTGATCAAATACCACCAAAAGAAAGCTCTATTTGTGGGGGAAAAAGGACGCCAATTTTCTTTGGGCACAGTGTAGCATGACCGCGCAATTGCCATTCAAAGTGCGACAGTGCTGAAAGCTGAAAATTGGCTTGGGCGGGAAGCTGCGTAAGTACCTGGTATGGAAGTGGTTAAAAATATAAATGTTTTGCTTTGAATTCTACTTTAAATAGCCGATTTCCCTAATTAGAAGGAGTGCCCTGACTACTTGGGTCCATGCAATGTGTACACACATCTATTTACAAAGTGACTCTTTTCTCTCATCTTCTGCAGACGAGCGACGCCGTGGCAAAGCAGGACTGGATCTCAGCGAGAAGATACTCCAGCACGGCGTTAATGTTTAATGTCGTGTCTCTGATGTTTGGAGTCGTGTGTTACTTCGGCATCATTTCATTCAGCATTGTTAGAGCATCCTTTTAAACCAAAACGGTGTCTTCAAAAACTCAGAGGACCCCCAAAAAATCATAAAGTTGTATCCTCCGACCTGCTGTATTGATAGGACCTTCGAAATTAGAAAAATAAAATTATATATATTTTTTTTATCTTCAGTCTTTAGGAATTCAAGATTAAATGGAGTCGGTTAAAGCGGAGTTCCGGCCGCAATTTCACTTTTTAAATATAAATACCCCTGTAATACACAAGCTTAATGTAGTCTAGTAAAGTTAGGCCCAGATTCTCATACATTAGCGCTGCTCCTGGGCAGCGTAATGTATGAGCTCTACGCTTCACCGCCGCAGGTCTACAGGTTTAAATCCTGATTCTCAGAACACTTACCTGTAAACTTGCGGCGGTGTAGCGTTAGATAGCTCGGCGCAAGCCCGCCCAATTCAAATGGGGCGGGCACCATTTAAATTAGGCGCGCTCCCGCGCCGAGCATACTGCGCGTGCTCCGTCGGGTAAATTACCCGACGTGCATTGCGCTAAATGACGTCGCCCCGACGTCATTTGCCTAGATGTATACGTAAATGGCGTCCAGCGCCATTCACGGACGTCTTACGCAAACAACGTAATTTTTAGTCAATTCGACGCGGGAACGACGGCCATAGTTAACATTGGTTGCGCCTGCTAATTAGCAGGGGCAACCTTACGCGTCGGGTACGCTACGCAAACGACGTTAATTCGCTGCGTCGACCTTGCGTATGTTCGGGAATTGCCGTACTTACCTCATTTGCATAGACGACGGGGAAAAGCGACGATGCGACACCTAGCGGCGGGAAAAAAAATTACTTTTAAGATCTGACAGCGTAACAGCCTTACGCTTGTCAGATCTAATGGGTACCTATGCGCAACTGATTCTGAGAATCAGTCGCATAGATACCCGGGGCCAGATGAGGTGTTACGACGGCGCTAATGGTGTTGCGCCGTCGTAACGCCTTTGAGAATCTGGCCCCATGTCTGTAAACTAAGGTCCGTTTTGTTAGGTTGTTACAGCATTTAGACACTTTATAAAATAGAAATTGACTGGGGCCATCTTAAGTGTGGGCATCATGAAGCCAGACTGTATGACTTCCTGGATTTCAGCCTTGCAGATTTTGCACATGCTCAGTGCTGCACGAGCAGTGTCAGATCAGGTTTCAGCACCTGTGCTGTCCAAGTCACATGATTCTTCGAGACTGGGGAGTGCACAGACTCCTGGAAAGTTACACCCACTACATTCCCAGGAGTCTGTGCGGTGTAGGTTAGGAAGCATTAAGCACCTAGGTGCAGGAAGTGGGAAGATTAACTATTCTGCCTAGCAACAACACTTTGAAGGCATCTAAAAAAAAAAAATGTTTTTCGTAAAAGGACTAATGACATTTTTTTTAAACTACTGATGTAATGTTATATTTATGGGTGGAACTCCACTTTAAGCTTGTGCTGTTTTATGCCTACAAGGTACCAGAAGGAAGAGGGGGGGGGGGGGATTGGTGGTTTGAGCCCAGAATGCTATGGAGTACGTCCATGGAGGGCTGGGACAAGGGGCGAGCAGGAAAGGAAGCTGCCCTGGGCACAATGGTTTATTGCAGGGATGCGGGCATGGTAACATATAGGGCCAGATTCAGAAAGACTGGCGTATTTTTAGGCGGGCATAGCGCATCTCATATACGCTACGCCGCCGTAACGACGAGTACCGTATTCAGAAAGAACCTGCGCCCTAAGTTACGGCGGCGTAGCGTAAATGGGCCGGCGTAAGCCCGCCTAATTCAAATTATCGAGGCAGTGGGCGTGTTGTATTACAATGAGCCGTGACCCCATGTAAATGAGGGGCCGAACGAACGGCGCATGCAGGCATGCTCAGAATTACGTCGCAAATAGTCCCTAAGGCTGCATTCACACCTGAGCGTCGGTCGTTCGGTCTTTTTTTCATGCTCATTTGCGCGTTTGCATACAGCGTCATCCAACGTTTTTGTACTTTGATGTTTTTTATTTTAGCCAATAGGAAAAATGATCATCTTTTCATCACTTGTTGCTATGTTGGTAGATTTTTAACTGCAGTATTAAAGCGGTGGTTCACCTGATTTTTTTTTTAAAGGCCAGCAGCTACTAATACAGCACTTACCTGTCCAGGTCGCCCGCGACGTCGGCAGCTGAAGCCGAGCGGTAGCTCGGCTTACAGCTTCCCCCGCCGCCATCCTCGGTGAGGGAATCGGGAAGTTAAGCTCTGCGGCTTCCCTGCCCGGTTCCCTACTGCGCATGCGCGAGTCGCGCTGCGCCATTCCCACTGGTCCCCGTTGTGTTCTGGTAGCCAAGTGTTTCCCAAAACACAACGGGGGGGGGGGGGGGGCGGTTGTGCGGAGGGGCCGGACTCCCCCGGGAGTCTCTACCAGGAAGTGGTGCAAATTTTTTTTTTTTTACTACTAATGGCGGCGATCAGCGATTTTTTTCATGACTGCGACATTATGGCGGACACTTCAGACAATTTTGACACATTTTTGGGACCATTGTCATTTTCACAGCAAAAAATGCATTTAAAATGCATTCTTTATTGTGAAAATGACAGTTGCAGTTTGGGAGTTAACCACAAGGGGGCGCTGATGGGGTTATGTGTGACCTGAAGTGTGTTTACAACTGTAGGGGGGTGTGGCTGTAGGTGTGACGTCATCGATTGTGTCCCCCTATAAAAGGAATGACACGATCGATGACGCCGCCACATTGAAGAACGGGGAACGGGGAACGTTCTTCAGCTCCGGGGACCGATGGCGGGACTGCATCGTGATCGGGGTCCGCGAGTCCCGCGGTCCCGGTCACGGAGCTTCGGACCGGGTCGCGGGGCACGCTCCCGCGACCCACGGCTGGGTACTAGTACAGGACGGACCTGTACGTGCTTGTGCCCAGCCGTGCCATTCTGCCGACGTATATGTGAAGGAGGCGGTCCTTAAGTGGTTAAGTTACCAAGTCCAAAATGTACAAGTATCATTCAAGAATCGAAATGTGGTATTTTGCAATAGGAGCTTGCGTAGAAATGTGAATATCATATGTATCATCATTTATCTTTGATATGTAGAAGTTTATCCATTTATTTGTATTACCACGGAATATACCTGATATTATTTTGCACTGTATTTTTAGCTAATAAATATATATTTTTAAGCATATCATTTGTGTCACTTGTCTTCAAAACAGCACAGATAAACTAACTTGAATTTCTTGTTGATATTTATGGAAAAGGGTAAATCTCCCAAAACCAAGATTTGCGTAATTTCATAAATACAATACTGTTTTATTATTTCAGTATAAACATTCTGACACATTCATTGAGACAATGCAAAGCATTCTTTGAATGGCGACTGCGTCCGGTGTGCGACCTCCTTTGTTCACGACGTAGCAATAAGGGACAAAGGTTCATTTTCTGCAGTATGCTGGCAAAGGACAGGCTTTTCTAAAGAACTTTAACTTCAGTTTGGGCTTTAACCAGCCCCGGACCATTTCGCTGGCTAAAGACCAGAGCACTTTTTGCGAATTTGGCACTGCGTCGCTTTAACTGACAAATGCGCGGTGTGCGACGTGGCTCCCAAACAAAATTGGCGTCCTTTTTTTCCCACAAATAGAGCTTTCTTTTGGTGGTATTTGATCACCTCTGCGGTTTTTATTTTTTGCACTATAAACAAAAATAGAGCGACATTTAAAAAAAAAAAAGCAATATTTTTTTACTTTTTGCTATAATAAATAGCCCTAAAAAATCTATAAAAAAAAAAAAATCCTCAGTTTAGGCCGATACGTATTCTTCTACATATTTTTGAGTAAAAAAAAATTGCAATAAGCGTTTATTCATTGGCTTGCGCAAAAGTTATAGCGTCTACAAAATAGGGGATAGTTTTATGCCATTTTTATTATAATTATTTTTTAACTAGTAATTGCGGCGATCTGCGATTTTTATCATGACTGCGACTTTATGGCGGACACACCGGACACTTTTGACAAATTTTTGGGACCATTGTCATTTTTACAGCGATCAGTGCTATAAAAATGCACTGATTACTGTGAAAATGACACTGGCAGTAAAGGGGTTAACCACTAGGTGGCGCTGAAGGGGTTAAGTGTGCCCTAGGGAGTGCTTCTAACTGTAGGGGGGATGGGCTGCGTGTGACACGGCACTGATCAGCGCTTCCGATTACAAGAAGCTGTGATCAGCGTCCTCTCACTAGGAAGACTGGGGACTGCTTGTTTACATCAACATTTCCCCCTTCTTCCTCTCCGTGAAACGATCGCAGGTATCCCCGCGGACATCGAGTACGCAGCACCTGCAGTCGTGCTCACAGAGCTCGGGCCGGGCACATGTCCACAATGCAGCTTCTTAAAGGTGAACATATATATAAGTCCATCTGCCTGCCCGTGCCATTCTGCCGACGTATATCGTCGTGCGATGGTCGGCAAGCAGTTAAAGTATCATTCCTCTGATCCTAGGCAGGGTGCACGGGGTGCTCCACACCCAGGCGCCGCAGAGGTGGGGGCGCCGATGCTCCAAAGTGCTCCTCTCCCTCACCCATGTAGCGGGTGCTGCGGTTCCCAATCCCGCTTGCTCTCTCTGCTGGCAACTGACAAGAGCGGATACCTCTCGCTGTCCCCGGAATCCGGGCTGGGTACCGCAGCGGAGCCTAGTACTGGAACACGTTCCGGCACTAGGCTCCACTAATTAATTCTGTCCGCTGCGCGTGGAGCACTCTCCTGTCTGCCCCGCCCCCTCTGCGTGTGTCGGCTCTTCTCCTATAGGCGGTGTGATGAGAGGCTCTTGGGTTGGCCGGAGCTGCTGCCAATCACCCCGTGCACTTCCAGAAATGCTCTCCGAGTGCCACCCTCCTAATAACCAAAGATGCCACGTATGCCCAGCCCCCCTGTAATGTGCTTCTGCTCCCAGCGCACCCGAGCTACAGGGATCTATTGGACAAGTACTGATCTATGGGGACACCTGATGTGGGGGCTCTGATGGGGGACACCTGCTGTGGGGGGCTCTGATGGGGGACACCTGCTGGGGGGGCTCTGAAGGGGCACACCTGCTGTCGGGGGCTCTGAAGGGGGACACCTGCTGTGGGGGGCTCTGAAGGGGCACACCTGCTGTGGGGGGCTCTGAGGGGGGACACCTGCTGTCGGGGGCTCTGAAGGGGCACACCTGCTGTGGGGGGCTCTGAAGGGGCACACCTGCTGTGGGGGGCTCTGAGGGGGGACACCTGATGTGGGGGGCTCTGAAGGGGCACACCTGCTGTGGGGGGCTCTGAGGGGGGACACCTGCTGTGGGGGGCTCTGATGGGGGACACCTGCTGTGGGGGGCTCTGAAGGGGCACACCTGCTGTGGGGGGCTCTGAGGGGGGACACCTGCTGTGGGGGGCTCTGATGGGGGACACCTGCTGTGGGGGACTCTGATGGGGGACACTAATGAAGACTTCTTAGGGGAGCATCTCTGTGTTTGAGTCGTAGCCATAGAAACATTTAAAAGGGGAGGAGTTAGTAAGATGACCACGTCCATGTGGGGGCGCCAGAAATATTTCTGCACCCAGGCGTCTGTGACCCTAGGATCGGACCTGTTCCTCTATTTATTTATTTTGCATAGGCACTGATTGGTACTAGGAGTTTCAGAAATGGGATCAGGCCACTCGGGTTGCCAAAAAGCATATAAAAAAAATTGGGTTATTCTCCATGCTGATGTTAACTAAAAGCCTGGATTACCAAGTTTTGGTACCGCATGGAAGTTCTTCACAATGCAGAAAGAACACATTAAACAGATTACTATTATCACATACATGTCCACTTTCCACACGTTATGGAAATTACAACATAGTTGCCCAATCAGGTTTGGCTTCCTGCAGTTGGTAGTTTTACTCCATACGAGACCCTAGCACTTCTAAAGACGTTTATTTGATGTGGAAACTATAATCTGTAATCTGTACAGTAAAGGATTTCCTCATTTTCTTCTGGTCAGTTCATCGTGAAGGACTCTAGTTGACCTTCTGTGGAGGCAAACGAGGTAAAGGCCATAGAAGTCTCCTAAAACCCCTTGAACAATGCAGGAACCGTCGGAAGTCGGCCCCATGGAACAGAACTTACCTCCACATGCAATGGAAACAACTGCTCAAGAGCTTCCACCCAACTATCAGGACTTCCAGTCCATCTATCCAACATCAATATCTCCTGCACCTCCAGGCAATCTAGATCCTCCACCCTACCCAACAACATCATCGATGCCAGGAGGCCAACCACCTGCTATGTACAACACTGCTTATCCAGCCTCCCAGGTCGTAACAGCTCAACCACCTGGTACCTACCCAGCCTACTATTCAAGCGTTTCAGCCAACTTGACTCAACAGCAGCCGGTTTACACCCCACCTATGGCCCCTCAGCCTCACTATCCACCTACCAATATGCCTCCATATCCCATAACTACAGCTCCTGGACCCCACCCTCAGTATCAATACCAACCACCGCCATATCCAACAGCTACAGATTTTGGATCTCAGCAGCAATACCCTGTCTACCAGGCAACCAATGCCCCCATGGCTGCTGCCCAGCCTTCTGCAGTGATGGCGTCCAGGCCAAAAGATTATCTTTGCTGGTCAATCCTAAGTATGATCTTTTGTGTTTGCCCTCTTGGACTTGTTGCCGTAGTTTTCTCCAGAAAGGTAAGAGCGCGGTTCTTTATTGGAAGTAAATTAAAAACCTTAGGCCTGATTCACACCTAGGGCATTTTTTTTTTGTGCTTTTTGCAATTTGCAGATTCGCACTACAGTCCATTTAACGTGGTTGTAAACCCACTTTTTTTGACTTTTACCTACAGGTAAGCCTATAACAAGGCTTACCTGTAGGTAAGGAGAATATCTCCTAAACCTGCACGGTTTAGGAGATATTCCCCTCGCAATGCGCCGCTGATTGCAGTGGCGCATGCGCAGGGGGGATCTACGGCGAAATGACCGGCAGCCACCGGACCTTGCCGAATTTAAATCTCCCGCGCGCACGCGCGGGAGTGACATAATGGCCCGCTCCAGCCGATCACAGAGCTGGAGCGGCGATACCCGGAAGACACGCTGAGTCAAGATGATGGGCCAGATTCACGTAGCTCAGCGGATCTATAGATCCGCTCGATCTACGTGAATTAAGATCCGCTCCCGCAAGTTTAGGAGGCAAGTGGCTAATTCACAAACCACTTACCTCCAAACTTGCGACGGTGGATCCTAAATCCCCCGGCGGAATTCAAATTCCGCGTCTAGGGGAGTGTACTATTTAAATCAGGCGCGTTCCCGCGCCGATTTAAATGCGCATGCGCCATCCGCGAAATTTCCCGGCGTGCATTGCTCCCACTGACGTCGCTAGGACGTCAGTGGTTTCGACGCTTACGTAAACGACGTCCGTCCGTATTCGAGAACGACTTACGCAAACGACGTTAAAAAATTCAAATTCGACGCGGGAACGCCGGCTATACTTAACATTGGCTGCGCCTGATAAAAGAAGGGGTAAGTATACGACGGGTACGCCGCTACGGAAACGTCGTAAGAAGACTGCGTCGGGTCCGCGTACGTTCGTGAATTTGCGTATCTCGCTGATTTACATATTATTTATCGTAAATCAGCGGGAACGCCCCCGGCGCCATTTTTAAATTGAAAAAAAGATCCGACAGTGTAACACATTGTAACACTGTCAGATCTTAGCCCTATCTATGTGTATCGGATTCTATGAATCAGGCGCATAGATAGGACCAGTGTAAGTCAGAGATACGATGGGGGATCTGTAGATAATACACCGTCGTATCTCTTTGTGAATCTGGCCCGATATCTCGCTCGGCGTGGACCAGGTAAGTTCTACACACCTCATTCCAAGGTAAGTAATTCATAATGAGCTAATATGCGGTGCATATTAGCTCATTATGACTTTTGCCTTGCAGGAGAAAAAAATAATAATTTGATGCGAGTTTACAACCGCTTTAACACGGTTTCCTATGGAACACGTTCTGTAGTGCAAATTAGCAAAATGCAAATAGCACTAAAAATGCCATAGGCATTGGTGTGCACAGCTTATTGCATTGGGTGTGTGTGTGTGTGTGTGTGTGTGTGTGTGTGTGTGTGTGTGTGTGTGCGTGTGTGTGTGTGTGCGTGTGTGTGTGTGTGTGTGCGTGTGTGCGTGTGTGTGTGTGTGTGTGTGTATCAGCAGAGCAGTGCACAGTGTTGGAAGACAAAAAATTGGTGTCAGTAGTTTTTTATTTTTTACAATTTGTTATTTTTACAATTATTTTTTTTATTTTTTACAATATTATTATTATTATTTTTTAGGAGCCCCGTTATGGGGCTTTGCTGAAATATTAAGGGTCTAAACAGACCCCTTGATGCCCCACTTTGAGACAGAGAAATAAAGATTCCCCAGTATCTTTCTCTGCAGTAGTGTTGCTCACGAATATTTGAATTGCGAATATTCGTTACGAATTTGGCATATTTGAATATTCGCGAATAACTCGAATTTCACGGCCAAAATTCGCTATTCCGAATATTCGTATTTTTTCAAATTTATTTTTAAAACAGATCACATCCTATCGACGTCTAAAAGCATTGCTGGTATGATTAGAGACCCTGGGCCGAGTAGCTAAGCTGAGGCGATCCTTTTATGTTGCCGAATATTCGCAATCGCGAATATTCGATTTCCGAATATTCGCGAATACTTTCTCCGCCCTTCTTTTGCATCAGAGCCAATCAGAGTTCTCCCACCACAGTTGTCAAAATTTCGCAATCAATTTCGCATTCGCATTAGCGAAATTTCGCAAAAATTTTTTTTTTTTTATAAAATATCACGAATATTCGATTTTAGCGAAAATTTCACGAATATTCGTCTATATATTTTTGATATATCGCGAAATCGAATATGGCGTATTCCGCTCAACACTACTCTGCAGTAATGACAGTTTACTATGCTTCAGTTAAGAATGAGGGGGGGGGGTTGGATTAGACCCCTTTCACACTGGTGCATTTTAAAGCGCCTGAAAGAAGCTGCATCTGCAATCCCAATGCGAAAGCCCCGAGTGTTTTCACACTAAAGCGCCTGAAAACGCCCCAGTGGGAAAGGGGTCTTAGCGTTAAAAAAAAAGGGCCATATTCTCAAATACTTTACGCCTGCGTATCAGCAGATACGCCTACGTAAGTCCGATCCTATGTTTAAGTGTATTCTCAAACTGAGATACACTTAAACATGCCTAAGATACGACGGCCTGCGCCGTTGTATCTTAGGCTGCAATATTTACGCTGACCGCTAGGTGGCGGTCAGCGTAGAATATGCAAATGACTAGTCACGCCGATTAGTAACGTACGCTTGCCCGCCGTAGTGTTTTAACGTCGTTTCCGTAAGCGATACGCGGCGTAAAGATAAAGATGCCCCCTAGGTGGCGTACTCAATGTTAAGTATGGCCGTCGATCCCGCGTCGAAATTTGAAAATTTAACGTCGTTTGCGTAAGTCGTCCGTGAATGGCGCTGGACGCCATTTACGTTACAGTCAAAACAAATGACGTCCGTGTGACGTCGTTTAGCGCAATGCACGTCGGGTAATTTACCCGACGGAGCATGCGCATTACGATCGGCGCGGGAGCGCGCCTAATTTAAATGATCCACGCCCCCTACCAGGATCATTTGAATTAGGAGGGCTTGCGCGGGTGGACTTTACGCGACGCCGCCGCAAGTTTACAGGTAAGTGGTTTGGGAATCAGGCACTTGCCACTTAAACTTGCGGCGGCGTAACGTAAAGGACATACGTTCCGCCGCCTCAGATATTTAAGAATATGCCCCAAAGTGCCTGTAAAGCGCCTGAAAGAAACCTCTAGGTAGATTCAGTAAGAGTTAGGCCGGCGTATCAGTAGATAAGCCGACCTAACTCAGAATCTGCGCCGACTTATGTTTAAGTGTATTCTAAAACAGAGATACGCTTAAACATATCTAAGATACGACGGCTTGCGCCGTCCTATCTTAGATTGCAATATTTCGGATGGCCGCTAGGTAGCGCTTCCATTGCGGTCGGCGTAGAATATGTAAATGAGTGGATACGCCGATTCGCGAACGTACGCCCGGCCGCCCCAGTACATTTACGCCGTTTCCGTAAGCCATTATCAGGCCTAAAGTTATTCCATCTATTAGATGGAATAGCAATGTTAAAGTATGGCCGCCGTTCCCGCTTCGAGATTCGAAATTTTTACGTAGTTTGCGTAAGTCGTCCGCGAATAGCGATTTACATAATTTACGTCCACGTCGAAATCAATAGGCCCGTGCGGCGTACTTAGCCGCAATGCACACTGGGAAATGTAGGCGCCCGGCGCATGCACAGTTCGAAAAAAACGTAAAAAAACGTAAGGTCAAGCACTATTAACATAAAACACGCCCCCCTCAAACACATTTGAATTAGGCGCCCGCCACTTTAGGCTACGCCGCCGTAACTTAGCAGGCAAGTACATTCTGAATCATGTACTTGCCTCACTAACTTACGGCGGCGTAGCTTAAATTCCTTAACCACTTGCTGACGGCCGTACGACTTTGTACGGCCTCAGCGCGGCTCCCAATCTCTAACAGGCCGTCTTTTTACGGCCGCCCCTTTGCACGTTCCCCGCGCGCGCTCCCGAGCGCGCAGCGGGGAACTGCTGTGCTGGCCTTGTCCCTTGGACACAGCCAGTCACAGATCGCCGTGAACGGCCAATCGGAGCGGCCGTTTCCTAGGCGATCTGTGCGGCCAATGAGAGATGATCTCATATGTTTACATATGAGATCATCTCTCATTCCCGGCTCTCGCAGACAGCGGTGCTGTCAGGGGAGAGAGGAGACGGATCTGTGTCTCTTGTACATAGAGACATAGATCGGTCACCCCCCCAGTCACCCCCCCTCCCCCACAGTTAGAACACTAATTAGGGTACACATTTAACCCCTTCCTCACCCCCTAGTGTTAACCCCTTCCCTGCCAGTCACATTTATACAGTAATTAGTGCATATTTATAGCACTGATTGCAGTATAAATGTGAATGGCGCCAAAAATGTGTCAAAAGTGTCCGATGTGTCCGCCATAACGTCGCAGTCCCAATAAAAATCGCAGATCGCCGCCATTACTAGTAAAAAAAAAAAATAATAATAATAATTCTGTCCCTTATTTTGTAGGCGCTATAACTTTTGCGCAAACCAGTCGCTTATTGCGATTTTTTTTTTTTTTTTTTTTACTAAAAATATGTAGAATACGTATCGGCCTAGACTGAGGATAAAAAAAAAACGTAAAAAAAAAATTGAGCTATTTATTATATAAACAAGTAAAAAAATGTTTTTTTTTTTCAAAATTGTCGCTCTATTTTTGTTTATAGCGCAAAAAATAAAAACCGCAGAGGTGATCAAATACCACCAAAAGAAAGATCTATTTGTGGGGTATAAAGGACGTTAATTTTGTTTGGGAGCCACGTCGCACGACCGCGCAATTGTCAGTTAAAGCGACGCAGTGCCGAATCGCAAAAAGTCCTCTGGTCAGGAAGGGGTTTAAGTGCCCAGTAATGAAGTGGTTAAGCTACGCCGCCGCAAAGTTGCGGCAATGTTACTGAATCTACCTACTCATCTGCAATCCCAAAGTGACTCTTTTCTATCATCTTCTGCAGACGAGCGACGCCGTGGCAAAGCAGGACTGGATCTCAGCGAGAAGATACTCCATCACGGCGGTCTTGTTTAATTTTTTGTCTCTGGTGTTCGGAGTCGTGTGTTCCATTTTCATCATGGTAGTCACAATTGGGTTAGCCAATCGTCCTCATTTTTAACCCCCCAAAAAAAACGGTGGCTTAAAAATTCAGAGGACCCCATCCCCCCCCCCCAAAAAAAATGGCTAAGTTGTGTCCTCAGGCCTGCTGTATTGATACAATAAAGCTTCTTCAGTCTTTGCAGGAATTCAAGTTTAATTAAACATTAACCACTTAAGGACCGCCTCCTGCACATATACGTCGGCAGAATGGCACGGCTGGGCACAAGCACGTACAGGTACCTCCTCTTTAAGTGCCGTATGTAAACACGGCTTCCCCGTGCTTCACTGTGGCGGCGCATCGATCGAGTGATCCCTTTTATAGGGAGACTCAATCGATGACATCAGACCTACAGCCACACCCCCCTACAGTTGTAAACACACACTAGGTGAAGCCTAACACGTTCAGCGCCCCCTTGTGGTTAACTCCCAAACTGCAACTGTCATTTTCACAATAAAGAATGCAATTTAAATGCATTTTTTGCTGTGAAAATGACAATGGTCCCAAAAATGTGTCAAAATTGTCCGAAGTGTCCGCCATAATGTCGCAGTCACGAAAAAAATCGCTGATCGCCGCCATTAGTAGTAAAAAAAATAATTAATAAAAATGCAATAAAAATATCCCCTATTTTGTAAACGCTATAAATTTTGCGCAAACCAATCGATAAACGCTTATTGCGATTTTTTAAAAAAAAAATAGGTAGAAGAATACGTATCGGCCTAAACTGAGGGAAAAAAAATGTCTTATATATGTTTTTGGGGGATATTTATTATAGAAAAAAGTCTCACAAAACGAGCAGTATTCAGGCCAAAGCGGTGTGCAGTATCGCGTTTGGCCTGAGATGGGACGGGGCAGGAGCGGAGCTGATCGGCGCCGTTTGGAGCGGTTCGTTAATGATCGTAAAGACTGGGAAATACGCCGTTCCCGAGCCTTTCTGATGTTTCCCGAGCTGTCCTCGTGCCTTTTCGTGTGTTCCCGAGGCTCCCCGGCGCCCCCCGACCCAACTCTGGTCGCATGCGGCATTGCATGCCATTGAAGTCAATGCGGAACAAATTATTTTCGTTTCTTTTGACTTCTATGGGGAAACTCGCTTTGATATGCGAGTGCTTTGGATTACAAGCATTCTCCTGGAACGGATGGCGCTCGTCATCCGAGGTTCCACTGTAACTCTTATAAATGTAAATGAAAATATAACCTAGAGGATTGTAGGATAAGATTAAGTAACATGAAATGTCGTAATCATAGCTTCATGGCAGCTATTTGATGACAAGTAATTGAGAAATTAATTAAATTGGGGAGATCCGCGCTTAGGATAGGAGGGTATTAAGCTGCTGCCTCCCTAACAGATTTCAAAGAAACCAGAAGTTGTAAATGGGTGGGTTATAGGGTGATGGCGCTGCTTATATTTGTTTAGTAATTATATACACTATATCCTGTGTATGATAGATTATCACATTTGTAGGGGAGCTCCAGATGTTTAGGAGAGACCAATGGGAGTGGGTCTCCTAGACCTGTATACCGTTGAACCAAACGTACAGGTGCTACCCCCTGTTGCTGTTTATAATCAACACTGGTGACCCAATGATTTATTGGTAGTCCCAGGGGAGTTGATAGCCGTGTTCCAAAGGAGTGTGTGGACAGCTAATAAATCGTATTTTAATCGTATGTACCTATATTGCTGCAAATAGGTGTATCCCAAAAAGGTGTCTCAAGTGAATAAAGTGTAACCTCTGAGTGTTAGTGCGTGCGGTGGCACACACTTCAGTGTTCCGTGAAAACCAAACAATGATATAAAAAGCACTAAAGATATATTAATAGTAAAGTGTCCCCTTGGGTACTATTGGTGATGTTCAGGATTGACACCCTGAAACAGAGGTGAATACAGGGTGACAAACACGTTGGGTGTATATAAAATATTATTGCTGTGGGTCTAAATGTAGATTAACTGTATCTAGCGCAATAATGAAAATGAAAAGGATGAGAAATGAAAAATAACACTGCAAAGTGATATAAAACTACTGACAATTGACGTCAGCTTTGAAATCTAAAATAGTGTACAAACCAAAACAATATAATTGTGATTAGATGCCTTCCCTCTAGAGGGTGCACAGAGAAAAATGTTAAATATTAATATATAAATTAAATGTTGTTTAAATGTGAAAAAAACAACAGCATTGAAAAGTGAACATGTGAGGAGTGAAGTTGACCGTCCAAACTAAATTGTATAAAATACACAAACAACCCTCAGTGGGTGACAATGCTTGTTTGCTGAGACGATCTCTCAAATGAACGTGAACTCAAAAAGCCAAACTAATGTTCAGTTTGGAAACAATGTATCACTGATACCAAAGTACATATTAAAGTGAAAACAAAAGTAGTGACTTCATGTGGCTATCTTCTTGTTGGGTTTTATGGTGACTTATGTGCTCCCCCTGTTGGGTCCCCACTCACCGGACGTTGGCACCCCAAGGGGCAAAAGGCAATGGTGGTGGTACCTCGATGTTGGTGGTTGGTTTTTATTTCCAAATGGCAATGAGATTCTTTGCCGTCTCTCCAGAGGGGGAGGGTAAGAAATCCAAGAGGGTTGAACAACCCTCTTGGATTTTTTGTGTATTTTATACAATTTAGTTTGGACGGTCAACTTCACTCCTCACATGTTCACTTTTCAATGCTGTTGTTTTTTTCACATTTAAACAACATTTAATTTATATATTAATATTTAACATTTTTCTCTGTGCACCCTCTAGAGGGAAGGCATCTAATCACAATTATATTGTTTTGGTTTGTACACTATTTTAGATTTCAAAGCTGACGTCAATTGTCAGTAGTTTTATATCACTTTGCAGTGTTATTTTTCATTTCTCATCCTTTTCATTTTCATTATTGCGCTAGATACAGTTAATCTACATTTAGACCCACAGCAATAATATTTTATATACACCCAACGTGTTTGTCACCCTGTATTCACCTCTGTTTCAGGGTGTCAATCCTGAACATCACCAATAGTACCCAAGGGGACACTTTACTATTAATATATCTTTAGTGCTTTTTATATCATTGTTTGGTTTTCACGGAACACTGAAGTGTGTGCCACCGCACGCACTAACACTCAGAGGTTACACTTTATTCACTTGAGACACCTTTTTGGGATACACCTATTTGCAGCAATATAGGTACATACGATTAAAATACGATTTATTGGCTGTCCACACACTCCTTTGGAACACGGCTATCAACTCCCCTGGGACTACCAATAAATCATTGGGTCACCAGTGTTGATTATAAACAGCAACAGGGGGTAGCACCTGTACGTTTGGTTCAACGGTATACAGGTCTAGGAGACCCACTCCCATTGGTCTCTCCTAAACATCTGGAGCTCCCCTACAAATGTGATAATCTATCATACACAGGATATAGTGTATATAATTACTAAACAAATATAAGCAGCGCCATCACCCTATAACCCACCCATTTACAATTGAGAAATTAAGTTGATTGAAATAATATAATATAATAATCAGGGGCGGACTGACAACTCATGGGGCCCCTGGGCAATAGGAGATTATGGTGCCACACAGTATACACACACAGTATACATACACACAGTATACATACACAGTATACATACACACACAGTATACACACACAGTATACATACACACAGTATACATACACACAGTATACACACACAATATACACACACACACAGTATACACACACAGTATACATACACAGTATACATACACACAGTATACATACACAGTATACATACACACAGTATACATACACACAGTATACATACACAGTATACACACACAGTATACATACACAGTATACATACACAGTATACATACACACAGTATACATACACACAGTATACACACACAGTATACATACACACAGTATACATACACACACAGTATACACACACAGTATACATACACACAGTATACATACACACAGTATACACACACAGTATACATACACACAGTATACATACACAGTATACATACACACAGTATACACACACAGTATACACACACAGTATACACACACAGTATACATACACAGTATACATACACAGTATACATACACACAGTATACATACACAGTATACATACACACAGTATACACACACAGTATACATACACACAGTATACACACACAGTATACATACACACAGTATACATACACAGTATACATACACACAGTATACACACACAGTATACATACACACAGTATACACACACACAGTATACACACACAGTATACATACACACAGTATACATACACAGTATACATACACACAGTATACACACACAGTATACATACACACAGTATACACACACAGTATACACACACAATATACATACACACACAGTATACATACACACAATATACACACACAGTATACATACACACAGTATACACACACAGTATACATACACACAGTATACATACACAGTATACATACAATATACACACACACAGTATACATACACACACACAGTATACACACACAGTATACATACACACAGTATACACACACAGTATACACACACACAGTATACATACACACAGTATATACACACAGTATACACACACAGTATACACACACAGTATACACACACACAGTATACACACACAGTATACACACACAGTATACATACACACAGTATACATACACACAGTATACACACACAGTATACATACACACACAATATACACACACAATATACACACACATTATACACACACAGTATACATACACACACAGTATACATACACACAGTATACACACACAGTATACATACACACACAGTATACATACACACAGTATACACACACAGTATACATACACACAGTATACATACACACAGTATACACACACAGTATACATACACACAGTATACATACACAGTATACATACACACAGTATACACACACAGTATACACACACAGTATATACACACAGTATACATACACAGTATACATACACAGTATACATACACACAGTATACATACACACAGTATACATACACAGTATACATACACACAGTATACACACACAGTATACATACACACAGTATACACACACAGTATACATACACACAGTATACATACACAGTATACATACACACAGTATACACACACAGTATACATACACACAGTATACACACACACAGTATACACACACAGTATACATACACACAGTATACATACACAGTATACATACACACAGTATACACACACAGTATACATACACACAGTATACACACACAGTATACACACACAGTATACATACACACACAGTATACATACACACAATATACACACACAGTATACATACACACAGTATACACACACAGTATACATACACACAGTATACATACACAGTATACATACAATATACACACACACAGTATACATACACACACACAGTATACACACACAGTATACATACACACAGTATACACACACAGTATACATACACACAGTATACACACACACAGTATACATACACACAGTATATACACACAGTATACACACACAGTATACACACACAGTATACACACACACAGTATACACACACAGTATACACACACAGTATACACACACAATATACACACACAGTATACATACACACAGTATACATACACACAGTATACACACACAGTATACATACACACACAATATACACACACAGTATACACACACATTATACACACACAGTATACATACACACACAGTATACATACACACAGTATACACACACAGTATACACACACAGTATACACACACAGTATACATACACACACAATATACACACACAGTATACATACACACAGTATACACACACAGTATACATACACACAGTATACACACACAGTATACATACACACAGTATACACACACAGTATACACACACAGTATACACACACAGTATACACACACAGTATACACACGCGAGTGTTTCTGAATCTCCCCAGCGTCCCCCTTTACCTCTGGACACATGCGGTATTGCATGCCATAGAAGTCAATGCGGAACAAATTATTTTCGTTTCCATTGACTTCTATGAGGAAACTCGCTTTGATATGCGAGTGCTTTGGATTGCGAGCATTCTCCTGGAGCGGGTTACGCTCGTAATCCGAGGTTCCGCTGTACTTTTGATAGGGACTTTTGAGGTCTGTGATATCGCTAATGTTTAGGTTGTGGGAATATTTACAGATTGTATTAGCTCGGCACACGGCCAGCGAATTCCCCTTTCACCGGCATGGACGGGCGGCAGCGATAAGAGGGTGGAGTATCCATGGCAGACGACAAGTACTCGGCATTCACAAGGTCACAGCAGAGTTTGCACTGTAATCGGAAAAAAAACAGGACACTGCTGAAGGAGAACTAAACAGTGTCTGAGTACAGTGCCCTGAGAAAAAGTATTCATACCCCTTGACATTTTCCACACTTTGTCACGTTACAACCAAAAAAACGTAAATGTATTTTATTGGGATTTTATGTGAGAGACCAACACAAAGTGGAACATAATTGTGAAGTGGAAGGAAAATGATAAAATGGTTTTCATTTTTTTTACAAATAAATCTGTGAAAATTGGGGGGGGAGGGGGGCATTTGTAATCAGCCCCCTTTACTCTGATACCCCCTAACTAAAATCTAGTGGAACCGATCGCCTTCAGAACTCACCTAATTGGTAAATAGAGTCCACCTGTGTGTCATTTAATCTCAGTGGCCCGGATTCAGGTAGAATTTGCCCATCTGTTACGGAGGCGCAGGGCAGCGTTTTTGCCCCGTGCCCCCGCAAATTTACTGCGCTACCCGCGATTCACGGAGCAGTAGCTCCGTAAATTGCGTGTGCGCTGTGTAAACTTGCCCTGCGTAAGGGCGCCTAATGTAAATGATCCCGTAGGGGGCGGGAATCATTTAAATTAGGCGCATTCCCGCGCCGAGCGTAGAGCGCATGCTCCGTCGGGAAACTTTCCCGACGTGCATTGCGGCAAATGACGTCGCAAGGACGTCATTTGCTTCAAAGTGAACGTGAATGGCGTCCAGCGCCATTCACGAATCACTTACGCAAACGACGTAGATTTTAAATATCGCAACGCGGGAACGACGGGTATCCTTTAGCATTGGCTGCGCGTGCTATTAGGATGTGCAACCTTACGCGAAACCCGACGTACGCAAACTACGTAAATTGCGTACGCAGGGCTCGCGCAACATTGTAAATCGGTGTTAGTATGCAATTTGCATACTATACGCTGAGCACAATGGGAGCGCCCCCTAGCGGTCATCGCTAGAATGCAGCCTAAGATATGCGTGGCATAAGAGCCTTATGCCACGCAGATTTTAGGCTGCAGTCGGCGTAACGAGGTTCCTGAATCAGGAGCATTCGTAACGCCGGAGCAAGTCAGCAATTGCGCTGTGTAACCTATGGTTACACAGGCGCAATTGCTTCTTGAATCTGGGCCAGTATAAATACAGCTGTTCTGTGAAGCCCTTAGAGGTTTGTTAGAGAACCTTCGTGAACAAACAGCATCATGAAGGCCGAGGAACACACCAGACAAAGTTGTGGAGAAGTATAAAGCAGGGTTAGGTTATATAACAGCTTTGAAGATCTCACGGAGCTTCTGTTCAATCCATCATCGGAAAATGGAAAGAGTATGGCACAACTGCAAACCTACCAAGACATGGCCGTCCACCTAAACTGACCGGGCCGGGCATTGTAATATATAATGAAATAGTTCAACCCACCATAATGCAGAATCAGTGGGAACCCTGAGCTTGTCACTTGCCACCAGATGCAGCGTGCCAGCTTCGACTGCCACCAAATACAGTGTGTCACTTGCCACCCATAGCCTGCCACCAGATGCTGCTTGCCATATTCCGCCCATAGCCTGCCAGCAGATGCAGTGTGCCACTTGCCACCCATAGCCTGCCACTAGATGAGTGTGCTACTTGCCACCCATAGCCTGCCAGAAGATGCAGTGTGCCACTTGCCACCCATAGCCTGCCAGCAGATGAGTGTGCCACTTGCCACCCATAGCCTGCCACCAGATGCAGTGTGCCACTTGCCACCCATAGCCTGCCAGCAGATGAGTGTGCCACTTGCCACCCATAGCCTGCCACCAGATGCAGTGTGCCACATTCCACCCATAGCACTGCCAGCAGATGAGTGTGCCACTTGCCACCCATAGCCTGCCACCAGATGCAGTGTGCCACTTGCCACCCATAGCCTGCCAGCAGATGAGTGTGTCACTTGCCACCCATAGCACTGCCAGCAGATGCAGTGTGCCACTTGCCTCCCATAGCCTGCCAGCAGATGCAGTGTGCCACTTGCCTCCCATAGCCTGCCAGCAGATGCAGTGTGCCACTTGCCACCCATAGCCTGCCAGCAGATGCAGTGTTCCACTTGCCACCCATAGCCTGCCACCAGATGCAGTGTGCCACTTGCCACCCATAGCCTGCCACCAGATGCAGTGTCACTTTAGAGCATGCTGGAGCCAGCCCAGAGAAGATAGAGGAGGTGAGTGGCAGAGGCGCCACTAGGGTTTGTGTCACCCCATCGGTGCAGTAAAACATGGTGTCACCCCCCTCCATCAAGTATAGTCCCCCCTAAGTATAGACCCCCCTCCCTCAGTATAGACCCCACTAAGTACAGACCCCCCTCTCAGAACATGCCCCCCTCCCTCAGTATAGACCCCCCAACACTCAGTACAGACCCCCCACCCTCAGTATAGACCCTCCTTACTTCAGTATAGACACCATTAAGGACACCCCCCCCCCCCAGTGGAGAGCACTAGGCGCAGAGGAAGTTAACTCCTCCTCCACTTTGCATGCTGAGCAGGAGTCACGGCTGTGACGTCACTGGTTGCTAGATGCCAGGCGGCAACCAGTGGCCAGAGTCTCAGGTGGAGGTGGAGCGAGCACGAAAGCCAGTGCTATGGTGGGGTTTGTTCGCTCTGTCAATTTCATTTCCGGGACACTGTATTGTCCCGGAATGAAGGTGCCCGGGACCAGGGACAGATCTGCTATCTGCGGGACTGTCCCGGGCAATCCGGGACACGTGGGCACCCCACCCTACCGGGGAGACAGGCCTGAGCTTGAACTCAGTTCCTGAACTGCCGTTTGGTTAGTAGAAGTGTCTGGATTCTGGGGGCTCCGAAGGCTCCTGTGACGGAACATGGGGGCAACTCTGCCCACCTGATGTACAATCAGTCTTTAGGAAGGTTTCGTTTGGCATGGGTTTCCTTTATCTGGACTTTGATCACTTTGGGACTGTTATGCTGCTTAGGTTTTGTGTGTTTAGTGTAATGTTCTTATTTACTATTCTGGCACATCATCAACATTCAGTAAAGTCTGAGCATTGCTCCTGATTGGCTGACGGATGAGTCCTTTAACTACTTGCCGACCTGCCGCCGTCATTTTACGGCGGCAGGTCGGCTCCTCTGCGCGAGAGCCCGTAGCTATACGTCGGCTCTCGCGCAGGTCACTAGGGGCGCGTGCGCGCCGCCCGCTCGCCCCTGACTCCCGTGCGCGTGCCCGCCGGGCACACGCGATCGCTCGTTACAGAGCGAGGACCGGGAGCTGTGTGTGTAAACACACAGCTCCCGGTCCTGTCAGGGAGAGAAATGCTGATCTTCTGTTCATACAATGTATGAACAGAAGATCAGTCATTTCCCCTAGTGAGGCCACCCCCCCTACAGTTAGAACACACCCAGGGAACATACTTAACCCCTTCCTCGCCCCCTAGTGTTAACCCCTTCCCTGCCAGTGGCATTTTTATAGTAATCCAATGCATTTTTATAGCACTGATTGCTATAAAAATGCCAATGGTCCCAAAAATGTGTCAAAAGTGTCCGAAGTGTCCGCCATAATGTCGCAGTACCGAAAAAGAAATCGCTGATCGCCGCCATTACTAGTAAAAAAAAAATATTAATAAAAATGCCATAAAAATATCCCCTATTTTGTAAACACTCTGGGCCAGATTCTCAAAGGCGTTACGACGGCGCAACACCATTAGCGCCGTCGTAACTCCTCATCTGGCCCCCGGGTATCTATGCGACCGATTCTTAGAATCAGTTGCGCATAGGTACCCATTAGATCTGACATGCGTAAGGCTGTTACGCTGTCAGATCTTAAAAGTAATTTTTTTCCCCGCCGCTAGGTGTCGCATCGTCGTTTTCCCCGTCGTCTATGCAAATGAGGTAAGTACGCGAGATTCCCGAACCTACGCACGTCCGACGCTGAGAATTTACGTCGTTTCCGTAGCGTACGCGACGCGTAAGGTTGCCCCTGGTATTAGCAGGGGCAACCAATGTTAACTTTGGCCGTCGTTCCCGCGTCGAAGTTTAAAAAAAATACGTCGTTTGCGTAAGACTTCCGTGAATGGCGCTGGACGCCATTTACGTAAACGTCTAAGCAAATGACGTCGGGGCGACGTCATTTAGCGCAATGCACGTCGGGTAATTTACCCGACGGAGCATGCGCAGTACGCTCGGCGCGGGAGCGCGCCTAATTTAAATGGTGCCCGCCCCATTTGGATTGGGCGGGCTTGCGCCGAGCGAATTAACGATACACCGCCGCAAGTTTACAGGTAAGTGTTCTGAGAATCAGGATGCAAACCTGTAAACCTGCGGCGGTGTAGCGTACAGCACATACATTACGCTGCCCAGGAGCAACGTTAATGTATGAGAATCTGGCCCTCTAACTTTTGCGCAAACCAATCAATAAACGCTTATTGCGATTTTTTTTTTCACGAAAAATAGGTAGAAGAATACGTATCGGTCTAAACTGAGGAAAAAAAATAAATTTTTATATATTTTTTGGGGATATTTATTATAGCAAAAAGTAAAAAATATTATTTTTTTCAAAATTGTCGCTCTATTTTTGTTTATAGCGCAAAAAATAAAAACCGCAGAGGTGATCAAATACCACCAAAAGAAAGATCTATTTGTGGGGGAAAAAGGACGCCAATTTTGTTTGGGAGCCACGTCGCACGACCGCGCAATTGTCAGTTAAAGCGACGCAGTGCCCGAATCGCAAAAAGTGCTCTGGTCTTTGACCAGCAATATGGTCCGGGGCTTAAGTGGTTAATAGTCTTACTGAACCCCTAACGAGGAAAGACGCTCCCTAAAAAAATGAATTTAAAATGTTGGCAACTAGGATTTTCCTGTACAAAAGGAATTCAATCATTTTATTGGAAAATAAACAGCACAAGAAAGAAAGAAATTCCAAATGTTTGTTAACTACTTCAGATCCGAAAGACGGCTACGGTGCGGAACTCTCGATCGGCCCGCGCACCCCCCTGCCGGCTACCCCCTCAATGAGACTCGGCCGATCACAGATCGATCCCGACCCCTTACCACGTAATCAGCTGCCAGCCAATGACAGCTAATCATGTAAACAGAGCCGGTAATTGGCTATTTTTTCTATGGGAGGGGGGGTTAGGGGTGCACTCTGTGCATAGCGCACACCCATACACTCTCTACAGAGCGCACCCATCAACTTTGCACTCTGTACATAGCATACCCCTGAACCCTGCATTCTGTATGCAACATGCTCCTGAACCCTGCACTCTGTACATGGGACACCCCTGGAACTGCACTTTGTACATAGGGCACCCCTGAACCCTGCATTCTGAATGTAACATACTCATGGACTCTGCACTCTGTTCATAACGCACTCCTGAACCCTGCACTCTGCACATAGGGCACCCCTGAACCCTGTATTCTGAATGTAACATACTCATGGACTCTGCACTCTGTTCATAACGCACTCCTGAACACCGCACCCTGTATATAGGACACCACTGGAACTGCACTCTGCACATAGGGCACCCCTGAACCCTGCATTCTGTATGTGCCATGAATTCAGCACTCTGTTCATAATGCTCTCCTGAACCCTGCACCCTGCACATAGGGCACCCCTGAACTCTCACTCTGTACATAGGGCACCCCTGGAACTACACTCTCTACATAGGGCACCCCTGAACCCTGCATTCTGAATGTAACATACTCATGGACTCTGCACTCTGTTCATAACGCACTCCTGAACCCTGCACTCTGTACATAGGGCACCTCTGGAACTGCACTCTGTACATAGGGCACCCCTGAACCCTGCATTCTGTATGTAACATACTCATGAACTCTGCACCCTGTTGTAACGCACTCCTGAACCCTGCACTCTGTATATAGGGCACCCCTGGAACTGCACTCTGCACATAGGGCACCCCTGAAACAGCACTCTGCACATAGGGCACCCCTGAACCCTGCATTCTGTTTTTAACAAACTCATGAACTCTGCACCCTGTTGTATTGCACTCCTGAACCCTGCACTCTGTATATAGGGCACCCATGGAACTGCACTCTGCACATAGGGCACCCCTGGAACTGCACTCTGTACATAGGGCACCCCTGAACCCTGCATTCTGTATGTAACATACTCATGGACTCTGCACTCTGTTCATAACGCACTCCTGAACCCCGCACCCTGTATATAGGGCACCCTTGGACTTGCACTCTGCACATAGGGCACCCCTGGAACTGCACTTTGCACATAGGGCACCACTGAACCCTGCATTCTGTATGTAACATACTCATGGACTCTACACTCTGTTCGTAGGGCACCCCTGGAACTGCACTCTGTATATAGGGCACCCCTGGAACTGCACTCTGCACATAGGGCACCCCTGGAACTGCACTCTGTACATAGGGCACCCCTGAACCCTGCATTCTGTATGTAACATACTCATGGACTCTGCACTCTGTTCATAACGCACTCCTGAACCCCGCACCCTGTATATAGGGCACCCTTGGACTTGCACTCTGCACATAGGGCACCCCTGGAACTGCACTTTGCACATAGGGCACCACTGAACCCTGCATTCTGTATGTAACATACTCATGGACTCTACACTCTGTTCGTAGGGCACCCCTGGAACTGCACTCTGTATATAGGGCACCCCTGGAACTGCACTCTGCACATAGGGCACCCCTGGAACTGCACTCTGTACATAGGGCACCCCTGGAACTGCACTCTGCACATAGGGCACCCCTGGAACTGCACTCTGCACATAGGGCACCCCTGGAACTGCACTCTGTACATAGGGCACCCCTGAACCCTGCATTCTGTATGTAACATACTCATGGACTCTGCACTCTGTTCATAACGCACTCCTGAACCCCGCACCCTGTATATAGGGCACCCTTGGACTTGCACTCTGCACATAGGGCACCCCTGGAACTGCACTTTGCACATAGGGCACCACTGAACCCTGCATTCTGTATGTAACATACTCATGGACTCTACACTCTGTTCGTAGGGCACCCCTGGAACTGCACTCTGTATATAGGGCACCCCTGGAACTGCACTCTGCACATAGGGCACCCCTGGAACTGCACTCTGTACATAGGGCACCCCTGAACCCTGCATTCTGTATGTAACATACTCATGAACTCTGCACCCTGTTGTAACACACTCCTGAACCCTGCACTCTGTATATAGGGCACCCCTGGAACTGCACTCTGCACATAGGGCACCCCTGAAACAGCACTCTGCACATAGGGCACCCCTGAACCCTGCATTCTGTATGTAACATACTCATGGACTCTACACTCTGTTCGTAGGGCACCCCTGGAACTGCACTCTGTATATAGGGCACCCCTGGAACTGCACTCTGCACATAGGGCACCCCTGGAACTGCACTCTGTACATAGGGCACCCCTGAACCCTGCATTCTGTATGTAACATACTCATGAACTCTGCACCCTGTTGTAACACACTCCTGAACCCTGCACTCTGTATATAGGGCACCCCTGGAACTGCACTCTGCACATAGGGCACCCCTGAAACAGCACTCTGCACATAGGGCACCCCTGAACCCTGCATTCTGTATGTAACATACTCATGGACTCTGCACTCTGTTCGTAGCACACTCCTGAATCCTGCACTCTGTATATAGGGCACCCCTGGAACTGCACTCTGCACATAGGGCACCCCTGAACCCTGCATTCTGAATGTAACAAACTCATGAACTCTGCACCCTGTTGTAACGCACTCCTGAACCCTGTACGAAGCGCACCACAAACACAACCAGCCCTTGAAGGGCAACCATACTTCTTATGCAGCCCGCAATGAAATTGAGCTTGACACCCCCGCTTTAGAGGGTCAGCTACGTTTAGGGCAGTTGTGGGTAGGTGGCATCTTAGATCATCCGCACTAGTTCCCGAGTTCCTGGCTCCACCCACTATAAAATGCTCACTTTTGTGTTACTGACCACAGCTTGGACTTCTGACCATGATTCCACCTTCTGACTTGGTACCCTGCCACCAGCATGTTACAGACTCCGGTCTCTTCCTGGCCCTGAACTTTAACCTGACCCCGCACCTACCTGCCTGGCTGCCGCTGAGCATAGCTTGGGACCCAACTCCATACCGCTGCCAGTGACAGAACTACCAGGATCGCAAAGGTAGCACTTGCAACGGGGCCCTGGCCTTTGGCCATCATAGGGGGGGGCCCTCTGCGGGATAATGAGGCTCGGTTAGCGCTGCTGCGACCCCCAAATCGGTGCGACTTGCTTGCAATTTCCTTGCGACTTTTGTGATGTAACATTGCAGTCTTGGACACGTTCCCCACCCTGCCGGTCTAGTGAACTGCCATGAAGCTGTATGGGCCCCTCATTGAACATATAATAGGCCCAGATTCAAGAAGCAATTGCGCTCGTGTAACCATAAGTTACACGGCGCAATTGCTTACTTGCTCCGGTGTAACGAGTGCTCCTGATTCAGGAACCTCGTTACACCGACTGCAGCCTAAAATCTGCGCGGCATAAGGCTCTTATACCTCGCAGATTTTAGGCTGCATTCTTGCGGGGGACGCTAGGGGGCGCTCCCATTGTGATCAGCGTGTAGTATGCAAATTGCATACTACCAACTGATTCACAAACTTGCGCGGGCCCCCGCGCAAGCCAGGTACGGAGTTTCCGTACGGCAACTTTAGCGCAAGGCTGCCCTTTCTAATAGCAGGGACAGCCAATGCTAAAGTATAGCCGCCGCTCCCGCGCCGTGAAATTTGAATTTCACGGCGTTTGCGTAAGTGATTCGTAAATGGCGCTGGACGCCATTCACGTTCACTTTGAAGCAAATGACGTCCTTGCGACGTCATTTGCCGCAATGCACGTCGGGAAAGTTTCCCGACGGAGCATGCGCTGTACGCTCGGTGCGGGAGCGCGCCTAATTTAAATGATTCCCGCCCCCGGCGGGATCATTTACATTGCGCACGCTTACGCCGGGCAATTTTGCCGGCGCGCCCTCGCAATTCACGGAGCTACTGCTCCGTGAATCGAGGGCAGCGCAAAATATTTGCGTGGGCGCAGGGCAAAATCGTTGCCCTGTGCCCGCGCAAATATAGCGCAATTCTACCTGAATCTGGTCCATAGAGCCTGGACTCCATACAGAAGGACCCCTTATCAGCGGCCCTGCGTGCACGGGAGTGCTTTCTGGCCTTTAATGTACTTTTCGAGTTTGCTCTTCAAGATTACACTGTTACTGTTTTCATATAGAGCTCTGCCATGTGCTCCTGATACGTTTGTATCCAAAAGACGTACTGTAGATGACATTTCCTTGCGTCTGTGATGTTGGATTTTACAAAACAGGAGGTCAGGAAACGGGGGAGGGGGGGGGGGGGGTGGAAAGCCACAGAAGTTTAAATACGCAGTGCAGCTACAGTCAGATATTTTCCATCACTGTACAACAAGCGGGGTTTTATATGCCATACAATACAGTACAATTAGACGAGACAGTCACTGTGCCCCAAATGTTGCCACTGTGCCCCAAATGTTGCCACTGTGCTCCAAATGTTGCCACTGTGCCCCAAATGTTGCCACTGTGTCCCAAATGTTGCCACTGTGTCCCAAATGTTGCCACTGTGCCCCAAGTGCTGCCACTGTGCCCCAAGTGCTGCCACTGTGCCCCAAATGTTGCCACTCTGCCATCAAACGCTACCACTGTGCCCCAAATGTTGCCACTGTGCTCCAAATGTTGCCACTGTGCCCCAAATGTTGCCACTGTGCCCCAAGTGCTGCCACTGTGCCACAAGTGTTTCCACTGTGCCACAAGTGTTGCCACTGTTCCCCAAATGTTGCCACTGTGCCCCAAGTGCTGCCACTGTGCCTCAAATGTTGCCACTGTGTCTCAAATGTTGCCACTGTGCCCCAAGTGCTGCCACTGTGCCCCAAGTGCTGCCACTGTGCCCCAAGTGCTGCCACTGTGCCCCAAATGTTTCCACTGTGCCCCAAGCGATGCCACTGTGCCCAAATGTTGCCACTGTGCCCCAAGTGATGCCACTGTGCGCCAAAATTTACTACTGTGCCACAAGTGTTTCCATTGTGCCCCAAATGTTGCTACTGTGCCCCAAATGTTGCCACTGTGCTCCAAATGTTGCCACTATGCCCCAAATGTTGCCACTGTGCTTCAAATGTTGCCACTGTGCCCCAAGTGCTGCCACTGTGCCCCAAATGTTGCCACTGTGCCACAAGTGTTGCCACTGTGCCCCAAATGTTGCCACTGTGCCCCAAATGTTGCCACTGTGCCCCAAGTGCTGCCACTGTGCCTCAAATGTTGCCACTGTGTCTCAAATGTTGCCACTGTGCCCCAAGTGCTGCCACTGTGCCCCAAATTTTTTCACTGTGCCCCAAGTGATGCCTGATGGGGCAAACTGGCGGAAATTGATGGGCACAGTAGCTGTGTTTGATGGCACAGTGGCTTCGATTGATGTCACAGTGGCTGCAATTGATGGGCACAGTAGCTGCGTCTGATGGGGCAAACTGGCGGAAATTGATGGGCACAGTAGCTGCATTTGATGGGGCAAACTGATGGCAATTGATGGGCACAGTGGCTGCGTTTGATAGGCAAACGGGCGGCAATTGATGGGCACAGTAGCTGCGTTTGATGGGGCAAACTGATGGCAATTGATGGACACAGTAGCTACGTTTGATGGGGCAAACGGACGGCAATTGATGGGCACAGTAGCTGCGTCTGATGGGTCAAACTGGTGGCAATTGATGGACACAGCAGCTACGTTTGATGGGGCAAACGGACGGCAATTGATGGGCACAGTAGCTGCGTCTGATGGGGAAAACGGACGGCAATTGATGGGCACAGTAGCTGCGTCTGATGGGGCAGACTGGCGGAAATTGATGGGCACAGTAGCTGCGTTTGATGGGGCAAACTGATGGCAATTGATGGACACAGTAGCTACATTTGATGGGGCAAACGGACGGAAATTGATGGGCACAGGTAGCTGCGTTTGATGGGGCAAACGGACGGCAATTGATGGGCACAGTAGCTGCGTCTGATGGGGCAAACAGACGGCAATTGATGGGCACAGTAGCTGCGTCTGATGGGGCAGACTGGCGGAAATTGATGGGCACAGTAGCTGCGTTTGATGGGGCAAACTGATGGCAATTGATGGACACAGTAGCTACGTTTGATGGGGCAAACGGACGGCAATTGATGGGCACAGTAGCTGCGTCTGATGGGGCAAACTGGTGGCAATTGATGGACACAGCAGCTACGTTTGATGGGGCAAACGGACGGCAATTGATGGGCACAGTAGCTGCGTCTGATGGGGAAAACGGACGGCAATTGATGGGCACAGTAGCTGCGTCTGATGGGGCAGACTGGCGGAAATTGATGGGCACAGTAGCTGCATTTGATGGGGCAAACTGATGGCAATTGATGGACACAGTAGCTACATTTGATGGGGCAAACGGACGGAAATTGATGGGCACAGTAGCTGCATCTGATGGGGCAAACTGGCGGAAATTGATGGGCACAGTGGCTGTGTTTCATGGCACAGTGGCTACAATTGATGTTTTTTTTTTGTTTTGTTTTTTTCAGTTTGTTTGTACCCCCCAAACATTTTGAGCACCAGCCGCCACTGTTGGTAATTGATACCTATGGAACATTGGACACTTGTATCATTTTACAGTTCATTGTTGCCATATCACTGTTCTAAAAGCCTGAGGCGTAAAAGTGCCGAGCCGACCCCTTGGAGTCAACACACCACTGGCCATGGAACGTGAGACCGAAGGACAGAAGAAGGAGTCTGTAACCTGCTTGTCCTTGTGTTTATCACACAGCAGAGATTGGATCTGCCTTACAGACGTAAAGGGGCAGAGAGTGGAAGATGGGGGTGGCTGATGCACCCGGTGCCTCGGGGAGGGTCCAACTCTTGGACTTTATAAGTTGACTCAGGCGCGTGCCAAGACTTGTTGGCATCAACCATCAACCTGGAGAAGTTCCCCTGACCACCAAACAAGCAAAATGGGGAAGAAGGTGAGTGAGAATAAAATATACATATAATGTTAAGCCAACAGAAGAATATCTAAAGTAGAAGGAAGAGAACGCTCTGCTCCTGGTCCTCTCTCTGCCTTATATCGGATGGACCAGGCCAGTCAAGGTAGAAGAATGGTTGCTACCATTGCTGGTCTTTACAGAGGTTTTCATTCTACTTCCCTG
>NC_053498.1:7983656-7993656 GCF_905171775.1 Rana temporaria
TAAGACTCCCCTCCATCAGGGCTTAAGCCAACACTTTTTGCGGCATAAGACTCCCCTTCATCAGGGCTTAAGCCAATACATTTAGGGGGTCAAGACTCCCCTTTTTCAGGGCTCAAGCTTACACATTTAGGGGCTCGACTTCCTTTCGCCAGGGCTTAAGCCAACACTTTTTGGGGCTCATGATTCCCCTTCATCAGGGCTTAAGCCAACACATTTAGGGGCTCGACCCCCTTTCACCAGAGCTTAAGCCAACAACACATTTAGGGGCTCAAGACTCCCCCTTTTCAGGGCTCAAGCTTACACATTTTGGGGCTTGACTTCCCTTCATTAGGCCTTAAGCCAACATATATTGGGGCTCAAGACTCCTCTTCATCAGGGGTAAAGCCAACATGTTTCGGGGTTCAAGACTTCCCTTCATTAGGGCTTAAACCAGCACATTTTGGGGCTCAAGACTACCCTTCTTCAGGGCTTAAGCCAACAAGTTTCAGGACTCAAGGCTCCCCTTCAATAGGGTTTAAGCCAACACTTTTTGGGGTTCAAGATTTCCCTTCATCAGGTCTTAAGCCAACATATATTGGGGCTCAAGACTCCCCTTCATCAGGGCTTAAGCCAACATATATTGGGGCGCAAGACTCCTCTTCATCAGGTTTAAAGCCAACATGTTTCAGGATTCAAGACTTCCCTTCATCAGGACTTATGGGCTCCCCATGGCTGCCTCTACAATTTGGATTCCAAGTCCTAACTCGCCCGCAATTGGCTCCATCACTCTAGCAACACACCCTCTCTCAACCTAGAAGTATATGCGAAGATAAAAGTGTATCTAAACTCCGAAATTTCCAAACAGTGAAAAATTTGCCCGAATTTGGATTGGGAATGAAACGAACCGCAGACGTCCAGTGTAAGCCGTAATATGTTAATGTTACATTTTTTGATCACGGGTTTAGATATCCTTTAACTGGGAAATAGGGCTTTAAATCTGAACTAATCAAATATTGTCGTTTTTTTTTTATCCCTTTAGGAAACGTACGACATGTACTCGGTGGAGGTGGAGAGGGAAGGCAACGATGAGATGGATGTGAAGATTAAGAAGAAGGGAAAAGGGGGGGGCAAGAAGGAAAAGATGGAGCAGATGAAGAAGGAGATGGACATAGTAAGTGCTGGGGGTTCCAGATAAAGACATATAGCTGGATTCACGTAGGGCGGCATATGTTTCAGCCGGCGTAGCGTATCGTATTTACGCTACGCCGCCGTAAGTTAGAGAGGCAAATGCTGTATTCACAAAGCACTTGCGTCCTAAGTTACGGCGGCGTCGCGTAAATGTGCCGGCCTAAGCGCGCCTAATTCAAATGAGGAACAGGGGGGGCGTGTTTTATGTTAATAAATCGTGACCCAACGTGATTAACGTTTTTAACGAACGGCGCATGCGCCGCCTGTGGACATATCCCAGTGTGCATTGCTCCAAAGTACGCCGCAAGGACTTATTGGTTTCGACGTGAACGTAAATTACGTCCAGCCCCATTCACGGACGACTTACGCAAACGACGTAAAATTTTCAAAATTCGACGCGGGAACAACGTCCATACTTAAAGGGTCACTAAAGGAAACTCCTCAGAACCAATCAGATTAATTTTAAAAACAAAACACTGCCCTGGATTTGTTGTTTTTGTTCTGTGAGTCTTCCCGACTCACCTCTCACCTGGAAATTCATGTATGTACCTTTAAAAAAGAACGTGAAACTAGAGGCACATTATATGATAGATTAAATTCAATTTTTAATCATTTTTAAAAGGAATCAGTTAACTTTTATGTCTCTATACCCAATAAACAGTCATTTCAGCAAAACATTTTTTTTCCTTTAGTGACCCTTTAACATTGGCTAGGCCAGCTTTTTGATGAGAGAGTGAGCGAGAATGAGAGAGAGAAAGAGAGAGAGAATAGAGAGAACCAGAGAGAGAACCAGAGAGAGAGAAAAAACGAGCGACAATGAGAGAGAACAAGAGAAAAGAGAGAGAAGAGAGCGAGAACGAGAGAGAATGAAAGAACGAGAGAGAAAACGAGAGAGAGAGAGCAAGAAAGAAAAAGAAAGAGGGAAAGAGAGAGAGAATAGAGAGAGAGCGAGAGAGAGAACGAGAGAGAGAGCGAGAGAACGAGAGAGACAGAGAGAGAAGAGAGAACGAAAGAACGAGAGAGAGAATAGAGAGAGACAGAGAGAGAGAGAATGAAAGAACGAAAGAGAGAGAACGAGAGAGAGCGAGAGCAAGAAAAAAAGGGAAAAAGAAAGAGGGAACGAGAGAAAGAATAGAGAGAGAATGAGAGAGAGAGAGAACAAAAGAATGAGAGAACGAAAGAACGAGAGAGAGAATGAGAGAGGGAGCGAGAGCAAGAAAAAAATTAGAAAAAAAGGGAGAATGAAAAATAAAGAAAGAGGGAGTGAGAGAGAGAGAGAATAGAGAAAGAGAGAGACAAAAAGAGAAAGAGAGAGAACGAGCGAGAAAGAGAGAGAGGATGAGAAAGAGAGCAAGCTAGAGAGAGTGAGCGAGAATGAGAGAGAGAAAGAGAGAGAGAATAGAGAGAACCAGAGAGAGAGAGAACCAGAGAGAGAAAATGAGTGAGAATGAGAGAGAACAAGACAAAAGAGAAAGAAGAGAGTGAGAACGAGAGAGAACGAAAGAACAAGAGAGAAAACGAGAGAGAGAGCAAGAAAAAAAAGAAAGAAAAGGGGAACGAGAGAGAGAGAATAGAGAGATAGCGAGAGAGAGAGAACGAAAGAACGAGAGAGAGAGAACAAGAGAGAGGGAATGAAAGAACGAAAGAGAGAGACCGAGAGAGAGAGCGAGAGCAAGAAGAAAAAGAGAAAAAAAGGAAAAAAGAAAGAGGGAACGAGAGAGAGAATGAGAGAGAGAGCGAGAGCAAGAAAAAAAAAGGAGAAAAAAAAGGGAGAATGAAAGAAAAAGAAAGAGGGAACGAGAGAGAGAATAGAGAAAGAGAGAGAGAAAAGAGAAAGAGAGAGAGAGAGAACAAGAGAAAAAGAGAGAGAGAGCAAGAGCAAGAAAGAAAAAGAGAAAAAAAGGGAGAAAGAAAGAAAAATAAAGAGGGAACGAGAGAGAGAGAACAAAAGAACGAGAGAGAGAGAATGAGAGAGAGAGAGAATGGGAGAGAGAGAGGGAGAGGGAAAGGAGGAAAAGAAAGAAAGAAAGAAAGAAAACATGCAATGCATTATAACAACGCATGAATGCTGCTCGGAGTGAATGGGGCCCCAAGGCCTGACTACTGAGAAGGAAGCAGGTACATGAAGCAACGCCCGCCTATGTAATGAGCTTATACAACTGCCCCTGGCTGGTTTTATTATTAAATGATACAGACAAACAATATTTTTAACAGGGATATGATTAGGTCAGGCTGATCTCTTTTACACATATAAGAATATAATTGATGAGAATAATTAATTATCTACAGTCAGTGGCGGCCCAAGACATTGTGCTGCCTGGGACCAAGAATGAAATGCTGCCCCCCCCCCCCCCAGAAAAAAAATCACGCCAACCAAAAGGCCCCCACATTCATTATTTTATATCATGATAACTAAAGGGGACCCGTCATGGCTCTATACATGTATAGGAGTATAAAGAGGACCTGTCATTGCTCTATACATGTATAAAGAGGACCTGTCATGGCTCTATACATGTATATAGAGGACCTGTCATTTACTCTTTACATGTAAAGCAATATCAAGAGGACCTGTCATGGCTCTATAAATGTATATAGGAGTATAAAGAGGGCCTGTCATGGCTCTATACATGTATAACAAAAGGCCTGTCATGGCTCTATAGATGTATAAAGAGGGCCTGTCATGGCTCTATACATGCATATAGGCGTATAAAAGGACCTGCCATGGCTCTATACATGTATCCAGGAGTATAAAGGGATCTGTGAATTGCCGGCAGCCACAATGTCTTTTGCGCAAACTAATCAATGTACGCTAATTGTGGTGTTTTTTTGGTACCAAAAATATGTAGAATACATATCGGCCTAAACTGAAGAAAATGGTTTATTTTCCTAAATTTTGGGGATATTTATTATAGCAAAAAGTTAAAAAATATATATATTTATAGCACAAAAAATATCAAATATCACCAAAAGAAAGCTCTATTTGTGGGGAAAAAAAGGACATCAATTTTATTTGGGTAGCGGAGCTGGCGGAACGGGCTGGTGGGCATCAGTATGCTGCCCCCCTAAAAGTGCTGCCTGGTACCCATGGTACCACCCGGTCCCATCATAGGGCCGGCCCTGTCTACAGTTCCTCTAATTGTTATCACTTCCTGAGCAGATGTTAGATGAACATACAGACAACTCTCATACAACTATCTGAGAGGACGATAATCTCTGTGGTTGCCAGGCAGACAGCAGGCCCCATATCTGCTTCCGCCTACACAGCCGGCGGTGGATATGGAGGAGGCTGAAAAAATCTTAATTTAGGGAAACAAAAGGTTGTGACTTCCGTGTTATATAAAGAGAACCTCCCTAAAGAATCTCTTGTGAACTGTACCCCCCCCCCCCCTTGCACAGGCATGTATGTACTAGAAATGCCCTCCTAACTAAATCTATTAGGATTCATTATCTTTTCAAGCTGTCCTGAAGGTGTGAGACCACAAAGTGGCATATTTTGGACATATACATAAACAAATGATACAGTTACGAAGTATATATTCAAAATATGAATGGCACTTGTTCCATGTTCCAGCGTCAGTTTTTTAAGGTTGAACCAAACAGGGAACAATCGGAAGGGTTGGATATTTATTCAATACTTTTTATTGTAGAAAAGCAGAACCCTTCCTGCAAACCCCCTTTATATATTATAGTAGAGAAGAGACAATTGATAATTGACAGTAACATAAGGCAAAGTGATGAAAGGCAAAAGTGGTCTTAATAAGAAGGCCAATAATAGTACCCCGGGACTCATTATGTAGGTCTTAAATTATTGTTTTGATATTTGACATCCTCTTTTGCAGAACGACCACGAGATTACCATAGAGGAGCTGGAACTGAAGTATCAAACAAGCATCACAAAGGTAAGTTGTTTCTGGATAGGGGGGCTGTAAAATCTATGATTGAGTAGCTGTAGACTGCTGAAGCAACATACTTTGTATAGACCTTGGTTGGGGTTTGCTGTAGGCCACTGATGGAACTGATTTTGTAAAGTCTGTGGCTGGGGTTAGCTGAAGGAACTGACTTTGCCTTGTCCTTGGTTGGGGTTGGCTGTAAGCTGCTAAAATAAATTACTTTGCCTTGTCCTTGGTTGGGGTTGGCTGTAGGCTGCTAAAGGAGCTGACATTGCCTTGTCCTTGGTTTGGGCTGGCTGTAGGCTGCTAAAGGAACTAACTTTGCCTTGTCCTTGGTTGGGGTTGGCTGTAGGCTGATAAAGGAACTAACTTTGCCTTGTCCTTGGTTGAGCTTGGCTATAGGCCTGTAAAGTAGACTTTGTATAGTCTGTACATGGGTTTGGGCATAAACCGAGGAAGGAACAAACTTTGTATAGTTATTAGTTGGGGTTGGCTGTAGGCCTCTAAAAGGAACAGATTATGTCTAGTCCTTGGTTGGGGTTGGCTGTAGGCTGCTAAAGGAACTAACTTTGCCTTGTCCTTGGTTGGGGTTGGCTGTAGGCTGCTAAAGGAATTTACTTTGCCTGGTCCCTGGTTTGGGTTGTCTGTAGGTTGCTAAAGAAATCATTTTGCCGGGTCCTTGGTTGGGGTTGGCTATAGGCCTCTAAAGGAATAGACTTTGTATAGTTTGTACTTGGGTTTTGCCGTAAACAGAGGAAGGAACAAACTTTGTATAGTTCTTGGTTCGGGTTGGCTGTAAGCCTCTAAAGGAACAGATAATGCCTAGGCCTTGGTTAGGGTTGGCTGTAGGCCACTGAAAGAACTGACTTTCAATAGTCTGTGGTTGGGGTTGGCTGTAAGTTGCTCAAAGAACGGACTTTGTATAGCTTGTAGTTGGGGGTGGCTGTAGGTTTTCCATACCCAAGTATCATCTAAAATCTCTTTTACATTAAAAAATAATGTCGTCCATTACCAAAAAAATATCATTTGGAAATGGCTACAACTCATTGACGATATCTCTAATTGTATAGTATAGGTTACATGACCCCCAGTGTAGCATGTGATTGGAAGACGTTGTGTTATTTGATATCTTGGGTGATATAATGGTGTCCCATCTTCCGCAGGGTCTGAAGTCCAGTTTCGCATCAGAGGTATTGATCCGCGATGGACCCAACGAGCTCAAACCTCCAAAGGGCACCCCAGAATACGTAAAGTTTGCCCGTCAGCTGGCCGGAGGGCTGCAGTGCCTGATGTGGGTGGCAGCTGTCATCTGTCTTATTGCCTTTGGGATCCAGGAATCGCAGGGAGACCAGACCGCTGCGGATAATGTGAGTGATGGCCAGCTGCAGCAGATGACCTTTGGCCTAATTTAGGATTATAGCATAAAGATCCATCCTTGGTCTTCACCCTTATTTTTCCACTGGATAGGTCAGGCAATAGTTTCAGGAAAAGCTGTTTCAGCAATGGAACAATTTCATGCCTTTTGACCGCTTCTGAAATGCCCCTTAATTTTATATTGTTACGGCGGGACCTATCCTTTAGGTCCTCCACTTTTATTTGAAGCTTATGAATGGTCTCAGCTTGTAACTCATGAACATCCACAACCTCATTATGCGAGGCCACCATGTCAGATATTTGGAGCTCCATGTCATGTGATCTTTCCTCCAGGCCATCCACTCTGGTGGCTAGATGGTTAATTGATTCTTTGTGTAGTCCAGATTGAAGGGAGAGGAGAATTTCTTTTAGTGTAGCCTCTGTGACATCTGCTACAGGAAAGGCCGAGAGAGAATCAGTGTTATTCTCCTCATGTTCAGGGGATGTGCTGGCAGTGAAGCCCAGTGCTGCTTCTTGGCTGAGGGCAGCTTATTGGGCGAGGAGGCTGGGGAGAGTACAGTTCTCTTACCTCTGTCAGCCGAGGAAGAGAGGACGACTTCATCTGTGGATTCCTCCATATCAGAGTCTGTGTCTGAGGCAGGGGCTCTAGGCAGTGGCTGTGGTGGGGCAGGGTGGCTGTTCTCCTCGGCACCATCTTGTGATGCTGTGTGCGGCGGCTTCATGAAATAGTCTATGAGGTGGCAGAGACCACGTGTTTGCGGCCAAACTGCTTGGTGGCCAGGACACACCCCCCCTTATTTTTCCACTGTAATTCACTGTTCACCTTTAGAATGGGAATTGGTTGTTATGACATGTATGGCCTTATTAATGGGAAGAATAAGGAGAGAAAAATCTCATCGACCGCATACCATACAAGCCCAGCATGTAAAAGGTGATAACAGCCTCAGCCTGACTCCAGGCCATTCCGCCTGCCCCCAACATGTTTCGTCCTACTCTCAGGGCTTAGTTATGGGTTATTAAGGGGAGACTTCAAACAAAAAAAATGATGCTTATTCAGGGCTGTCTTAATGAGAGGGCACACCTGGGCACTGCCCAGGGGCCCCAGCTGCATGGGGGGCCCCTGCACTTTCCCCAAAGCGGATGGTCCTTGAGCCAACGATGCCCCAGAATTGGGGGCACCATGGTGGCACTGAGAGTGATAGATACACAGGGGAGGCAGTCTGCCTCCTACCTACTTGATGTCTGTTTACCTGCACTGTCATCGTTGTAGGGGACCCAGAGCATTTCTTCGCCCAGGGGCCCATGATGCTATTAAGACGGCCCTGATGCTTATTGACTGCCGCCTGTAGATATATATACGTTGGCAGAATGGCACAGCTGCGCCAAGCAGCGGACTCGATGTCCGCCGGGTGCCCGCGATCATCTCACGGAGAGACAGAATGGGGACAAGGCTTTTCCCTGTTCTGCCTAGTGACAGGACAGTGATCTACTGCTCCCTGTCATCGGGAGAAGCGATCACTGTCATGTTACTTGTAGCCCAGCCCCCACACAGTTAGAATCACTCCCTAGGACACACAACCCCTTCCTCGCCCCCCCCCTAGTGGTTAACCTCTTCCCTGCCAGTGTCATTTTCACAGTAATCAGTGCATTTTTATAGCTGTATAAATGACAATGGTGTCAAAATAGTGTCAAAAGTGTCCGATGTGTCCGCCATAATGTCGCAGTCCCAATAAAAAAATCGCAGATCGCCGCCATTACTAGTAAAAAAAAAATATATAATAATAAAAATGCCATAAAACTATCCTCTATTTTGTAAACGCTATAACTTTTGCGCCAACCAATCAATAAACGCTTATTGCAAAAATAATTTTACCAAAAATATCTAGAGGAATACGTATCGGCCTAAACTGAGGCAGTCCTAACGCCCGCTGTGCTGTGATTCTATCTCTGACCCTTATGTCTGCTTCCATCTTTGATCTAGCTGTACTTGGCCGTCGCTCTGATCGCTGTGGTCGTGGTCACCGGCTGCTTCGGCTACTACCAGGAATTCAAGAGCACCAACATCATCGCCAGTTTCAAGAACCTTGTACCCCAGGTAGGCAAGACTGATACAAAATTTGAATGTTACTTGAGTTAGAAAAAGAAAAATAAGTGAAAAAGATACTTATAACACTCAATATAAAATAACTAGATCTTTTTTGTTATCCAGTATATTGTTCTACGGCAATCGCTATGGTAGGTTAAAAAGGAGGCTCATGAGTGATTGAGAGATATTATGATTGAATGATACAATGGCTCCCCCTACAGGCAAAATACAATATTGGTGTACTGTATATACTATGTACTGTATGACTTTAAATTGCACCTAAAATTGATTCGGCAAAAAAGATGTACAAAATGTTTCCCCAAAATTTCTTGCTTGCTTCCCGGAAAAGTCTTCTTTTAGTGAGGTCTCCTTGCTGCTGCTATTTATTTGGTTATTTAGCTTAAAATAAAATAATTACATTTTTGATGGATGCTATGGAAATAAAGCCCTGAGAACCTCTTTTCCATCTCTGGGATGTGCCCATTATGAAGGGTTCCCACCATCCATGTGCCGAGTTCCCAGGTCTGTACACCTGCTGTGCCCATTATGAGTGGTTCCCACCATCCTTGTGCTGAGTTCCCGGGTCTGTACACCTGCTGTGCCCATTATGAGGGGTTCCCACCATCCCTGTGCTGAGTTCCCGGGTCTGTACACCTGCTGTGCCCATTATGAGGGGTTCCCACCATCCCTGTGCTGAGTTCCCGGGTCTGTACACCTGCTGTGCCCATTATGAGGAGTTCCCACCATCCCTGTGCCGAGTTCCCGTGTCTGTACACCTGCTGTGCCCATTATGAGGGGTTCCCACCATCCCTGTGCTGAGTTCCCGGGTCTGTACACCTGCTGTGCCCATTATGAGGGGTTCCCACCATCCCTGTGCCGAGTTCCCGGGTCTGTACACCTGCTGTGCCCATTATGAGGGGTTCCCACCATCCCTGTTGGATTTTTTTGGACTACGGAGGATGTAATAGAAGGATCTGGAACACACAAGGGTGTGCAGGAATAAGAAGGAGGCACAAACTATAATTTCTCTTTTGGTTGGAGTGACACTGAACTAGGAAAAAATAATTAAACCGGTCCTCGAAGAAGTGAATAATAAGCAATATAAACCTTCTGCAGCACAATCTTGCCCACCGAGACAAGAATAAAGGGGAACTATTTCATTGGAGATCCTTGCTCCAGAGACAACTAAGAGGGGATTAACTCTACTTTGGAGATATTTCCTCCTACTTCCTGCATACAGGACAGGAAGTATAGGAAAATCTCCTCAATGGCTCAAAATTGGCAAATTAAAAAAAAAAAAATTAACTTGTTTTTTATTTATTTTTGTGTCTAGCAAGCCACCGTTATACGAGATGGAGAGAAGTCTCAGATTAACGCCAACCAGCTGGTGGTAGGAGACCTTGTGGAGATTAAGGGTGGAGACCGCGTCCCTGCTGATATCAGAATTATCACCGGGCAAGGGTGCAAGGTGAGACTCCGCAAC
>NC_053498.1:7996156-8018656 GCF_905171775.1 Rana temporaria
GGCCACTGTCACAGTAAGCGGACTTGACATATTCAAAATACATTAAATATGAGGAACAAGTGATGTATATATTTTTTTTTCTTTACCCCCATAGTCATTCTCCATTGCTTTGTTGGCCTCAACGAACCTGTTGGCCTCAAAACAGTTGAGCTTCTGCTGTTTTCATATTCAGCTTTGGTGTCACTCACACTTCTCTATGCTCCACCAGGTGTGTCTGTCTCTCACGGCCAAACGACTTGCCAGAAAGAACTGTGTGGTGAAGAACCTTGAAGCTGTGGAGACTCTTGGATCCACATCAGTCATCTGCTCAGACAAGACGGGAACCTTGACCCAGAACCGGATGACTGTGTCTCACTTGTGGTTTGACAATCAGATCCATACAGCTGACACCACTGAAGATCAGTCAGGTAACCATCATAACCATTGTTCCTTGGCATCCTAAAAGTTGGCACTAGACGTGGATATCTGTGGGAAAAGTGGTTGTTGAGTCTTACAATTGAGGAGTCTTAACACTCAACATTCTGATTCAAGCTCAGATTGCATATAGTTTTGGTTATTAGTCAAATCATAGGTGTGACGGAGATGTAGGTGGAACAGACACGCGCGGAGAGTAGGAGCACCCACAAAGCTTTTTATTTTAACGGTAGAGCGGGTTAACACACAGCCAGGTAGCAGTTATCACAGCCAGGCAAAACAAGAGTCCATAACATAGTATAAATGCACAGCGGGGTAGCAGAGTCTGTGCTGGTAAAGGGTAATCCGCGCCAGGCTGGCCAAACAAGAGAAATAGCAGAGTTCTGGCAGATAGGGGTAGCCCATGCCCAGTCTTGGACACACAAGAACAGAGTTCGCTGTACTCGCAGCGCTGGCGATCACAGGGTTAATCCACTCACAGGATGGCACACAGCCAGGGATAATCCACTCACAGGATGGCACACAGCCAGGGATAATCCACTCACAGGATGGCACACAGCCAGGGATAATCCACTCACAGGATGGCACACAGCCAGGGGTAATCCACTCCCAGGATGGCACACAGCCAGGGATAATCCACTCACAGGATGGAGGCTGCAGGACTGGCAGACTTAGTCATTCGGATTGGAGAAGAACAAAGGGGGTTGGTCTGTAGTCGCTGGTCGTAGCCTAGGACTGCACCGACTGGCAATGTAGAAAGCAGGAGCCAGGATGGCAAAACCACACAACTGCCTTTCTTCCAGCACACGTTTCAACAGATAAAATGCTTCAGAGACACTTCCCTCCCACCCTTGGATTCAGGGCGGGTTAAACTATCCAATGACAATAAACACACAGGTCAGGTGCATTCAAGCTTATCAGCAGGGGGGGCTGCTGGAGGAGACCCCCCTCCCTCCACATGGACATCCATCCCATAATATAAGTTTCTTCCAAGGCAGACAGACACAAACAATGGAATACAACCACACCCCAAACGATCACATCAGGGGACAGCTCTCTGGGGTGTAAGGGACAAGGAGGGGCAGAGATTGTGACAATAGGTTACAAGCACATCTGTGGTCACCACAATGCTTCCTAGAGATAATTTTTTATGTTCTACAATGCAGGACAAAGCTTTGACCAAACATCGGATACATGGAGAGCTCTGAGCAAGGTGGTCACTCTTTGTAATCGTGCCTCTTTCAAGGGTGGACAAGATGGAGTACCTATTCCCAAGGTGAGTACTAATGAGCTCTAAGGTATGAAACATGCTTCCAACCTTAATATTTGCCTACTTGGACCAATATACCAGAGTTTATTCTGGATATATCGATGACATAGCCCAAACTTTGTCAACATTTTCAACACAGAGGAACCATTGAAATAACTTCTCGGACTCAGGGAACCCCTACTAAAAATTACTATATCTACAATTTATGATACATTAGTGTGATGGTCAGTGGGAAGAATGCTGCTTACATTTGTGGTCATTGGAAAAAATGTCCCCCCCTGACAGACAACGTAACCCTACCTGAATCCAGCTATATATCTACAACTCATGATACATTAGTGTGATGGTCAGTGGGAAGAATTCTGCTTACATTTGTGGTCATTGCAAAGAATTCCCCCTCCTACAGACAGCTAAAAAGATCAATGGTGTCTGTGGGAACCTATCAAATTTGCCTATTGCTCAAAGAACCCCTAGCAACCTTTGGAGGAACCCTAGGGTTCCATGGTTGAGAAACCCGGACTATTGCTCAAAGAACCCCTAGCAACCTTTGGAGGAACCCTAGGGTTCCATGGTTGAGAAACCCGGACTATTGCTCAAAGAACCCCTAGCAACCTTTGGAGGAACCCTAGGGTTCCATGGTTGAGAAACCCGGACTATTGCTCAAAGAACCCCTAGCAACCTTTGGAGGAACCCTAGGGTTCCATGGTTGAGAAACCCGGACGTACAGTAGACAGTAGTTGTGAACCGAACAGATACTTAGCTTGTCAGTTCATTCAAAACTCATTATTAATTAGTGGTGTTTTGGGTTAGGGGAACGCAGGCCAAAAGTTGACTTGACATACAATATGGCCATTCCAAAGTGGATTTTTATTAAAGAAAATAAAATTTTCCTTAATTCTGTTGGCTTTTGATACATTATTTTAAAACTCTTTCACATGGAAACACTTATATCTTTGAAATTTGAAGGCGAGATAATTGGCGTTAAAGCCGGTCAATTACTCAAACCACTACCTGGCATGGTATGTTGTTGATATATGAGAATTCGGACTGACCAACCCCTTTGCACTCTTCAGCGTATTGTAATTGGTGATGCCTCAGAGACCGCTCTGCTGAAATTCTCCGAGCTGACTGTTGGCAATGCCATGGAATACAGAGATCGCTTCAAGAAAGTGTCGGAATTACCCTTCAACTCAACCAACAAGTTTCAGGTGAGTGGACGATGTTTCGCCTATCCTTCTCCCCATGAAGTGGATTCGTTTGTAGTTTGTGGGAATGATCTCAGTGCATTCAACTGTCCAATCCCTGCTTATGGGAAACCCAACATTTTTATCAAAGGCACTGAAACAAATAATATACTTCCTACAGAGCTTATAGCGTTGAAATAAAGTCTAATGCCTCTTATACACGATCGTTTTTTCCGTCGGAATAAACTCCGACGGGTTTATCCTACGGTATTCCGCTCAAGCTGTCTTGCATACACACGGACACACCAAATTCCGACCGTCAAAAACGCGGTGACGTACAACACTACGACAAGCCTAGAAAAATTAAGTTCAATGCTTCCAAGCATGCGTCAAATTGTTTCCGAGCATGCGTGTTTTTTTCTCTGTCAGAGTTCCATACAGACAAATGGAACTTCCGATGGAAAAAGTCAGATGGAGCATACACACGGTCGGACAGGGGTGTCAAACTCAATTTCATCAGCATTATGGTTGCCCTCGAAGGGCCAGTTATAGCTGTAAGACTAGATGCCCAGAGTACCCCCGACCAGGGATGGACTGGCCATTGGGACTACAGGGAGTTTCCCGGTGGGCCGATGGCTCAGTGGGCCAGCTTCAGTGACAGCGGACAGCCGCCCCCTCCGCTCCTTTGTCTCTCCCTTCCCGCAGCACTCACCTCCTCTCCCTTCCCGCAGTGCTCACCTGGGGGGAGCAGAGAAGCAGGGGGAGGACCAGAGGAGCAGGGGGGACAGAGGAGCATGGGGGAGGGGACAGAAAGCTGACTCAACAGCTATGGCCTGGGAGTTTCTCACTTCTGCCTAATCTTGTCCCATAAGGGAGGGCACCGATTTTCTGCTGAGCTCCCGGGTCTGTACACCTGCTGTGCCTATTATGAGTGGTTCCCATCATTCGTGGCGGCACTCCCCGCTTCTTATTTTGCAGCGGCAGCAGCACCCCCCCCCCCCCGGTTCTCTGCTCCAGGGGGCCCATGCCTGAATCTGTGTAAGGGGCCCCAAAATTCCTGATAGCGGCCCGCAAAAGCCAAATAATTTTTCGTTGATAACTAAACTGAAATGTTTTCCTCTCCAGTTGTCCATCCATGAGCTCCAAGACCCTCTGGACCTGCGTTATCTTCTCGTCATGAAGGGAGCTCCAGAACGTATATTGGAAAGGTGTTCCACCATCATGATCAAAGGACAGGAGATCCCTCTGGATGAACAATGGCAGGAAGCTTTCCAGACAGCTTACATGGACCTCGGAGGACTGGGAGAGAGAGTGCTGGGTAAGGAAAGAACGAGAAGCCAACATGACGGGGATCATCCTAAAAAACAGCGAGGAAAAGACAGGTGCAACGCGTTTCATTACAAATCAAAATTCGGCCAAAAATTTGGTTATTCAGAGGTACGGGTGTATCCAAATTTCAGAATCATAATAGGAATGAATTTCAACTGATCCAAAAAAAAAACTAAAAAAAACCCGACCTATCCAAATAGAAAGTTCTAATCTAATCAGTTTTATTCTATTCTAGTCTATTCTATTATATATTTTTTTTGTATGCGATCTCCAGACAGGATGTGTTTCTAAAATCCTCCCCACCATGTTGTCACATCTTCTCCCATCCTGATAATCTACTAAATAGGGATAAGCAGAGGATTTTGGTGCAATGGAATTTGCATTAGGATTTTTTAGGGTCATTCGATATGATCACAATTCGAAAATTCGGAATTTCCTAAATTCGTAAATTCATAAATTTGTAAATGCGTAAATTAGAAAATTCATAAATTTGTAAATGCGTAAATTAGAAAATTCATAAATTTGAAACTTCCTAATTTCGTAAATTCGAAAATTAATAAATTTTAAAATTTGCAAATTAAAAAATTAGAAAATTTGTCAATTCGAAAGTAAGATAGAAAATCAGAAAATTCGAAATAAATAATAACTAACTAATAATAACTAACTATGAAATTGTCGGTATTGGAATTTCCTTTCGAGTTTGGAAGTTATTGAACGTAACGAATACGAATTTATCCCAAGTTACGAATTATCCGAAATAACGAATGCCGCATCTAAACGAATGGAACGTAACGAATATATTTATTATTAATAATAATAAATAATAAAAATTATAATAAAAACTTTTTATTATTATTATTATTATTTATTATTAATTTGTTCCGTTCCATTCATTTAGATGCGGCATTCGTTATTTCGGATAATTAGTGAACGTAACGGATATTAATTTATCCGAATTATCCAAAATATCAAATGCCGCATCTAAACTAATGGAACGTAACGAATATATTTATTATTAATAATAATAAATAATAATAATAATATTTTTTTTATTATTATTATTATTTATTATTAATTTGTTCCGTTCCAGTCATTTAGATATGGCATTCGTTATTTTCGGATAATTAGTGAACGTAACTAATACAAATTTATCCGAAGTAACGAATTATCCAAAACAACGAATGCCGTATCTAAATGAATGGAATGGAACAAATTAATAATAAATAATAATAATCAAAGGTTTTTATTATTATTATTTATTATTATTAATAATAAATATATTCGTTACGTTCATTTTGTTTGAATGCGGCATTCGTTATTTCGGATAATTAGTGAACATAACGAATACGAATGGAACGTAACGAATATATTTATTATTAATGATAATAAATAATAATAATAATAATAATAAAAACTTTTTATTATTATTTATTATTAATTTGTTCCGTTCCATTAATTTAGATACGGCATTCGTTATTTCGGTAATTAGTGAATGTAACGAATACGAATTTATCCGAAATAACGAATGCCGAATCTAAACGAATAGAATGTAACGAATATATTTATTATTAATAATAATAAATAATAATAATAATAAAAACTTTTTATTATTAATATTTATTATTAATTTGTTCCGTTCCATTCATTTACATACGGCATTCGTTATTTTGGATAATTAGTGAACGTAACGAATACGAATTTATCCAAAGTTACGAATTATCTGAAACAACGAATGCCGTATCTAAACGGATGGAATGGAACAAATTAATAATAAATAATAATAATAAAAAGTTTTTATTATTATTATTTATTATTATTAAAAATAAATATATTTTTTACGTTCCTTTTGTTTCAAAGCGGCATTCGTTATTTCGGATAATTCCTAACTTCAGATAAATTTGTATTTGTTACGTTCACTATCAGCCAAATTTGAAATGAAATTCCAATACTTATAATTTAATAGTTAGTTATTATTAGTTAGCTATTATTTAAAATTTCAGTACCTCTCAGTATGGGCAGAACGGAAGCAGGTAAGAATCTGCAATTACATTTTGTAAAGATAACCTAAAGGGGATTTTCTTCTTTTATTTTTTTCTTCTTGGAAAATGTTTCACTTATAATTGTTTTATTATTTTTAATTTTAGGATTCTGCCACCTGTACCTGAATGAGAAGGAGTTCCCTCGCGGATTCAACTTCGACTCCGAAGAAATGAACTTCCCCACCAGCAATCTTTGCTTCGCCGGACTCATCTCCATGATTGACCCCCCCAGGGCCACCGTACCCGATGCCGTCATGAAATGCCGAACTGCCGGAATCAGAGTAAGGGGGGGGAGGGGGATGGGACTAATTTATGCTTTCCACAGCAACCAATTAGAAGACAGTTTTCATCATCTAACCTGTTCTAGAAAACGAATGCAAAAATCTGATTGGCTGCCTTTTAAATTGAAAACTGTCTTGTAGAAGCTTGCTGTATTTTTTTTTTATAATATTATTATTTTTTAATTCCTCCATGACTTTTGCAATCTTATTTTGTAATTGCAAGGTATAAAAAAATATAAATAATAATAATAATAAATTTGCGACTTAGGTCATCATGGTCACTGGAGATCATCCAATCACAGCCAAGGCCATCGCCGCCAGTGTGGGCATCATTTCCGAGGGCAGCGAGACGGTGGAGGACATCGCCGCCCGCTTGCGCATTCCCGTGGAGCAAGTCAACAGACGGTAAGGGCAGCGAGCCTGTCGTATTCTTGGTGACACCCCTTCATTAATAAAGTGAACCGGTCATGACAGCAATGTGGGAGGTTCCATTATCAGCTTCATTATTAATGGTGTCACCCCCAGAACTTTCATCCTTTCTTCACGGCTTGGCGAACCGCAACAAGATAATGGGTCAGTCCACCCAAAAGTGATATATTATATATTGGGAACGCTATAAACGTGACCTCTGCACTGTGCCCATTATGAGGGGTTCCCACCATCCCTGTGCTGAGTTCCCGGGACTCTACACCCACTGTGCCCATTATGAGGGGTTCCCACCATCCCTGTGCTGAGTTCCCGGGTCTGTACACCTTTTGTGCCCATTATGAGGGGTTCCCATCATTCCTGCGCTGAGCTCCCGGGTCTGTACTCCTGCTGTGCCCATTATGAGGGGTTCCCACTATCCCTGTGCTGAGCTCCCGGGTCTGTACTCCTGCTGTGCCCATTATGAGGGGTTCCCACTATCCCTGTGCTGAGCTCCCGGGTCTGTACACCTGCTGTGCCCATTATGAGGGGTTCCCACTATCCCTGTGCTGAGCTCCCGGGTCTGTACACCTGCTGTGCCCATTATGAGGGGTTCCCACCATCCCTGTGCTGAGTTCCCGGGTCTGTACACCCGCTGTGCCCATTATGAGGGGTTCCCACCATCCCTGTGCTGAGTTCCCGGGTCTGTACACCCGCTGTGCCCATTATGAGGGGTTCCCACCATCCCTGTGCTGAGTTCCCGGGTCTGTACACCTGCTGTGCCCATTATGAGGGGTTCCCACCATCCCTGTGCTGAGTTCCCGGGTCTGTACACCCGCTGTGCCCATTATGAGGGGTTCCCACCATCCCTGTGCTGAGTTCCCGGGTCTGTACACCTGCTGTGTCAATTATGAGGGGTTTCCACCATCCCTGTGCTGAGTTCCCGGGTCTGTACACCTGCTGTGTCAATTATGAGGGGTTCTCATAATCCATGTGCTGAGTTCCCAGGTCTGTACACCTGCTGTCCCCATTATGAGGGGTTCTCACCATCCCTGTGCTGAGTTCCCGGGTCTGTACACCCGCTGTTCCCATTATGAGGGGTTCCCACCATCCCTGTGCTTAGTTCCCGGGTCTGTACACCTGCTGTGCCCATTATGAGTGGTTCCCACCATCCCTGTGCTGAGTTCCCGGGTCTGTACACCCGCTGTGCCCATTATGAGTGGTTCCCACCATCCCTGTGCTGAGTTCCCGGGTCTGTACACCCGCTGTGCCCATTATGAGTGGTTCCCACCATCCCTGTGCTGAGTTCCTGGGTCTGTACAGCCGCTGTGCCCATTATGAGGGGTTCCCACCATCCCTGTGCTGAGTTCCTGTGTCTGTACACCAGCTGTGCCCATTAGGAGGAGTTCCCACCATCCCTGTGCTGAGCTCCCGGGTCTGTACACCTGCTGTGCCCATTATGAGGGGTTTCCACCATCCCTGTGCTGAGTTCCGGGGTCTGTACTCCTGCTGTGCCCATTATGAGGAGTTCCCACCATCCCTGTGCTGAGTTCCCGGGTCTGTACACCTGCTGTGCCCATTATGAGGGGTTCCCACCATCCCTGTGCTGAGTTCCGGGGTCTGTACTCCTGCTGTGCCCATTATGAGGGGTTCCCACCATCCCTGTGCTGAGTTCCCAGGTCTGTACACCTGCTGTGCCCATTATGAGGGGTTCCCACCATCCCTTCTGGATGTTTTATTTATTTTTCATCACGCTATATGTAAAAGGAGGATCTGGAACACACAAAGGGTGGCGACACCCATGATTCTCAGCTGTGCAGGAGCAGAGAGATCTCGCTGTTGGGGTTTGGAGGACATCTAAGAAGTTGGGGGCTGACTCAATCCCCTAGATTCAGCCTATAACTCTGTAATATCACGTTTGGGTGGAGTGGCCCTTTAAGAACAAGGATTCTGATAGAATGTAAAAAAAATCAGCCTGGTCGTTGTCTCCGCAGTGACGCTCGGGCCTGTGTCATCAATGGCGGACAGCTGAAGGACATGTCTAGCGAGGAGCTGGTGGACGCTCTTAAGCTGCACCCCGAGATGGTCTTCGCTCGGACCTCCCCCCAGCAGAAACTCATCATTGTGGAAAGTTGTCAGAAGCTGGTAAGTCATCGCAGCCCACCATCTGTACATTGTTTTCTATTTGTATTGTTAGTTGTTACAATGTTACTGAACGGCGAGAAGGATGAGACTTGCACTCCACCGATTGGCCGACCTTCATTTTCCGAAACTAAAATTGTCTTCTTTTCCAGGGAGCCATTGTGGCCGTGACAGGAGACGGTGTCAACGACTCCCCCGCCCTGAAGAAGGCGGACATCGGCGTTGCTATGGGAATTGCTGGATCGGATGCGGCAAAGAATGCAGCGGACATGATCTTATTGGACGATAACTTCGCCTCCATCGTCACAGGAGTGGAACAAGGTGAGGGGAGGATACAATGTATCCTGTATATAAAGTACATACTGTATGTCCCCACAGCTGAGACCTCCATGTGTCAGTCCAACATTATTCTGAGGTCTCCACGTTTTCAGTCCGCTTTTTCTTTGAGACCTCCAGGTTTGAGTCCTCCAGGGCTGTCTTAATGAGAGGGCACACCTGGGCACTGCCCAGGGGCCCCAGCTGCATGGGGGGGCCCCTGCACTTTCCCCAAAGCAGATGGACCTTGAACCCACGCTGCCCTGAAATTGGGGCCCCCATGATGGTACTGAGAGTGATAGATACACAGGGGAGGCAGTCTGCCTCCTACCTTCTTGATGTCTGTTTACCTGCACTGTCATCTTTGTAGGGGCCCCAGAGCATTACTTTGCCCAGGGGCCCATGATGCTATTAAGACGGCCCTGGAGTCCTCCATTACTCTGAGACATCCATGTATCATTCCTCTGTTACACTGTGACCCCCATGTGTCAGTCCTTAATTATTCTCAGACCCAGGGCCGATCCTAGGCAGGGTGCACGGGGTGCTCCGCACCCAGGCGCCGCAGGGGTGGGGGCGCCGAAGCTCCAAAGTGCTCCCCTCCATCCTCATTCTCTGTGTCCAGAGGCCGGAGCGCATGTAGCGGGTGCTGCAGTTTCTCATACCGCTTGCTCTCTCCGCAGGCAACTGACAAGAGCGCATATTGCCTCCCGCTGTCCCAGGAATCCTTGCTGGGTACCACGGCGGAGCCTAGTACCAGAACACGTTCCGGTACTAGACTCCGCTATTTAATTTTGGCCGGTGCGCATGGAGCAGTCCCCCGTCTGCCCCACCCCCTCTGCGTGTGTCGGCTCTTCTCCCATAGGCGGTGTGATGAGAGGCTTCTGGGTTGGCCATACATCCGTGCACTCCCAGAAATGCTCTACGAGTGCCACCCTCCAAGTAACCAAAGATGCCACATATGCCCCGCCCCCTGTAATGTGCTTCTGCTCCCAGCGCGCCCGAGCTACAGGGATCTATTAGACAAGTACTGATCTATGGGGACACCTGCTGTGGGGGGGCTCTGATGGGAGACACCTGTGGGGGGGGCTCTGATGAGGGACACCTGCTGGGGGGGCTCTGATGGGAGACACCTGTGGGGGGGGGCTCTGATGGGAGACACCTGTGGGGGGGGGCTCTGATGTAAGACACCTGCTGGGGGGCTCTGATGGGGGACACTAATGAAGACTTCTTAGGGGAGCATCTCTGTGTTTGAGTCGTATCGATAGTAACATTTGTAAAGGGGAGGAGTTAGTAAAGATGACCACGCCCATGTGGGGCGCCAAAAATATTTCTGCACCCAGGCGCCTGTGACCCTAGGATCGGCCCTGCTCAGACCTCCATGTATCAGTCCTCCATTACTCTGATACCTACACATGTCAGTCCTTCATTACTCTGAGACCCCCATGTGTCAATCTTCCAAGTCCTCTATGTGTCGTTATACTGTCACTCTGCCCCCCCCCCCCCCCAAGCACCAATGTGTCATTGTTCCGGACCCCCCAAGGGTCAGTCTTTTGTACACTCTGCACAGCATTAAGTTATTTTATTTTTTTGGTTCCTCCAGGACGTCTGATCTTTGACAATCTGAAGAAGTCCATTGCCTACACTCTGACCAAGAACATCCCGGAACTGGCCCCCTATCTCATCTACATCACAGCCAGCGTCCCCCTACCTCTGGGCTGCATCACCATCCTCTTCATTGAGCTGTGTACTGATATTGTGAGTATTGTCTGGTACCATACACTGCATTACACCCCCCTAATCCTCTGCCATATGTCTGTAATCTGTAAGACCGAGACTAAGAGGGATGCAGCAGAAGAGCTTCATCAGCATGGCGAGGATTACATGCCTGGAATATTAATCTCAGGTTGTCTCTACAACGCTCAATGTACCTAAAGTTATTCCAGCAATCTGAACATCGCACATCACAACCTTGGAGTGGTGGATTGCTGGAACCCTAACTAGATATACTTCAGTACTATTGGTACATCGGAGAGAGAGGAGCATCAACAAACCAGAGGATCAGCAGAGCTGGGGGTTACAATGGAGTGGGGAATCAACAGAGCCAGGAGTTACTACTGAGTGGGGCATCAGCAGAGCTGGTGGTTACTACTGAGCAGGGGAATCATCAGAGCTGGGGGTTACTACTGAGCAGGGGAATCAGCAGAGCTGGGGGTTACTAATGAGCAGGGGAATCAGTAGAGCTGGGGTTTACTACTGAGCATGGGAATCAGCAGAGCTGGGGGTTACTACTGAGCAGGGGAATCAGCAGAGCTGGGGGTTACTACTGAGCAGGGGAATCAGCAGAGCTGGGGGTTACTACTGAGCGGGGAATCAGCAGAGCTGGAGGTTACTACTGAGTGGGGCATCAGCATAGCTGGGGTTACTACTGAGCAGGGAACCTGCTGAACAAGGGTACTAATAATCTAGGGATCTGCTGAACAGTGGTACCTCCCACTATATTGTTCCGCCGCAGCCCACCACATCTGATAGTTTCTCGTGCTCCGGTTCCCCCAGCTCTGCTGATCCTCTGCCACTCAGTCCTCTCTTTGGTCCCCACTCACCTTCCACTATAGCATTCCCATGTTCCACACTATGTGTGTCATCTGCTAGTTGCTCCAGTCCAGCCCCCGCTCACCTTCCTGCTGCTCCACACCAGATGCGACGTCTTCACCAGACACTCCCAGAATATATACACATCAACCAGAAGTGACTGCTGATGATGTCTTTCTGGTTCGCTTGTTGGTTTCCCAGTGCATCCTGGGATATCTCATACCTCCAATACCTGCAAAGCGTAACTAACTCTGAATTAGAACCCCAAAAGCTTCAGGTGCTGTAAGTGAGTGTTGTGATAGACTTCTATGGAGGCTTTGGTTGTCATAGACTTCTATTGAGGCTTTGGAGACCCTTGAAGCGACAAGAAAGGGAGATGAGGGATACTTTTTTAAGCAAAGCAAATACAACCTGTGAACAGAACTGTAAGGAAACCATTTTATTTAGTGACAGGAGCTTTGATTGGCATTCAGCGTGCTTTAGAAAAGCGTTTCCAATGCCACATTTTGAAGCGTAAACGAGACCTTAACGTTACCAAAACCAACCTTAATTTTGGACTTTCCTCCAAGATTCCAAAGCATTTATCCAAACCTTAGCTGAAACATCCTTTTTCACCAAGATTTCAGGGGAGGGAGATCTCTGAATGTTGCTCATGATTCATTAATTGAGTGGCTGTATATCACAAACTGGTTGGGTTGCCCGTTGGTTAGAGAGAAATGATGTGCAATCAACGCCAATGAAAATCCATCGTAGCCACCACATGTGAAGGATCTGCCAATGTGTTGTGGGAAATGTAATTGTTTGCTGAACGTTTTCTGGTTTTAAGGCTTCAAACTCCATGAATAAATCAATCAAAGTTAATGCTCTCCCTTCCCTCTAGTTCCCCTCGGTGTCTCTGGCCTATGAGAGAGCGGAGAGTGACATCATGCATCTCAAACCAAGGAACCCGCGCCAGGACCGTCTGGTGAATGAGGCTCTGGCCGCCTACTCCTATTTCCAGATTGGTAAGTGGGAAAAGAGAGACAGCGGGAGGGTCCAAGGTTTATGGAGGCTCCAAGAGTGTGGCCATCTATGAATGGCCATAAGATGTCACCAAACTAGTCCTCGTGATTGGATGGTAGAGGGATGAAAACTTGGGTTAGAACCTATGAATGGCCATAAGATGTCACCAACCTAGTCCTAGTGATTGGATGGTAGAGGGATGAAAACTTGGGTTAGAACCTATGAATGGCCAAGATTTCACCAACCTAGTCCTAGTGATGGGATGGTAGAGGAATGAAAACTTGGGTTAGAACCTATGAATGGCCATAAGATGTCACCAACCTAGTCCTAGTAATTATATGGTAGAGGGATGAAAACTTGGATTAGAACCTATGAATGGCCATAAGATGTCACCAACCTAGTCCTAGTGATTGGATGGTAGAGGAATGAAAGCTTGGGTTAGAACCTATGAATGGCCCTAAGATGTCAACAACCTAGTTCTACTGATTGGATGGTAGAGGAATAAAAACTTGGGTTAGAACCTATGAATGGCCCTAAGATGTCACCAACCTAGTCCTAGTGATTGGATGGTAGAGGGATGAAAACTTGGGTTAGAAACTATGAATGGCCAAAAGATGTCACCAACCTAGTCCTAACGATTGGATGGTAGAGGAAGGAAAACTTGGGTTAGAACCTATGAATGGCCCTAAGATGTCACCAACCTAGTTCTACTGATTGGATGGTAGAGGAATGAAAACTTGGGTTAGAACCTATGAATGGCCCTAAGATGTCATAGACCTACAGTAGTTCTACTGATTGGATGGTAGAGGGATGAAAACTTGGGTTAAAACCTATGAATGGCCATAAGATGTCACCAACCTAGTCCTCGTGATTGGATGGTAGAGGAATAAAAACTTGGGTTAGAACCTATGAATGGCCATAAGATTTTACCAACCTAGTCCTAGTGATTGGATGGTAGAGGAATGAAAACTTGGGTTAGAATCTATGAATGGCCATAAGATGTCACCAACCTAGTCCTAGTGATTGGATGGTAGAGGAATAAAAACTTGGGTTAGAATATATGAATGGCTTATGGCCATAAGATGTCACCAACCTAGTCCTAGTGATTGGATGGTAGAGGGATGAAAACTTGGGTTAGAACCTATGAATGGTCATAAGATGTCACCAACCTAGTCCTAGTGATTGGATGGTAGAGGAATAAAAACTTGGGTTAGAAAATATGAATGGCTTATGGCCATAAGATGTCACCAACCTAGTCCTAGTGATTGGATGGTAGAGGGATGAAAACTTGGGTTAGAACCTATGAATGGCCATAAGATGTCACCAACCTAGTTCTACTGATGGGATGGTAGAGGAATGAAAACGTGGGTTAGAACCTATTAATGGCCCTAAGATGTCACCAACCTAGTTCTACTGATTGGATGGTAGAGGGATGAAAACTTGGGTTAGAACCTATGAATGGCCATAAGATGTCACCAACCTAGTCTTAGTGATTGGATGGTAGAGGAAGGAAAAGTTGGGTTAGAACCTAATAATGGCCATAAGATGTCACAGACCACAGTAGTCCTAGTGATTGGATGGTAGAGGGATGAAGACTGAGGTTAGAACCTATGAATGGCCATAAGATGTCACCAACCTAGTCCTAGTGATTGGAGTCCTAGGAATGAAAACTTGGGTTAGAACCTATGTGAGAGTTTAAATGTGTCCTCATAGAGGAGCCCTATTGTTCTGGAAGGACTTCATATGACATCCTCCCAGAGTCCACGATATGTCCCCCACTGTGTCCACCGGACACAGACCAAAACAGATCATTGTACCGGCCCCCGCTGTCAGTACCATGTGATTGCTGTGGCCAAGGGGGTGAAAGTGTCCGCCCGCCATTGAAGGGGTTAAATAAGCATAATAAATAAATAATAAATATATGACAGGTAAACAACCATAAAAAACATTTTCTCTCTCTTACCGTTTCCTCTCCCGGCAGGCGTCATTCAGTCCTTTGCAGGATTTGTGGACTATTTCACCGTCATGGCTCAGGAAGGTTGGTTCCCCGCATACTGCCTGGGTCTGCGTGCCCAATGGGAGAATGAGCACCTACAGGACTTAGAAGACAGCTATGGGCAGCAATGGGTAAGGTGAAATGCATAAAAAAATGTATATAATAATTATTATATATTAGATATTTATATCTAATATATAGAGGAGTTGAATAGTGCTGGCTGTTGTTCAAACTAGATGGACACCTAGTGGCGCAAAAGAAGCACTGCGGGGGAGCTCATCATTCTGCTGCTCCTACTTCACTGTCCAGTCACAGTCTGGGGGGTGGGGTCCATGAAGACCCGGGCTCCGAAGAGTTGAGTAGTCACCAACCTAGTCCTAGTGATTGGATGGTAGAGGAATGAAAACTTGGGTTAGAACCTAATGGACACCTAGTGGCAGAAAAGAAGCACTGCAGGGGGAGCTCATCATTCTGCTGCTCCTACTTCACTGTCCAGTCACAGGCTGGGGGGTGGGGTCCATGAAGACCCGGGCTCCGAAGAGTTGAATAGTCACCAACCTAGTCCTAGTGATTGGATGGTAGAGGAATGAAAACTTGGGTTAGAACCTAATGGACACCTAGTGGCAGAAAAGAAGCACTGCAGGGGGAGCTCATCATTCTGCTGCTCCTACTTCACTGTCCAGTCACATACTGGGGGGGGGGCGGGTCCATGAAGACCCGGGCTCAGAGGAGTTGAATGGACAGAAATAAAAATCCCTTTGGCAGGTAAAAAATCTCTCATATCCCTCTTATCTTTCAGACCTTTGGCCAGAGACTCTACCAACAATACAACTGCTACACCGTCTTCTTCATCAGTATTGAAGTGTGTCAGATCGCTGATGTGCTCATCAGGAAAACCAGACGTCTGTCTGTCTTCCAGCAAGGATTATTCAGGTAGAAGTCGCTGTCCTCTGTATTAACCCCACATGCAGTCAAACCTCCTTTATCTTATTTGGGGGGGGGGGGGGGGCTACGATAAAACCTCTCCCAGGTGTCCCCACCAGGGAGATTTCCCCTCACTTCCTGTCACAGTGATAGAAAATCTCTCCAGAGGTACACCCATGCGCATTGGCGGCTGGTGCAAACAAATGAAAAAAAAACATCAATTGCAGCCTCACTGTGCCCATCAATTGTCGCCACTGTGCCATCAATTGTCGCCACTGTGCCATCAATTGTCGCCACTGTGCCATCAAACGCAGCCACTGTGCCCATCAATTGTCGCCACTGTGCCATCAAACGCAGCCACTGTGCCCATCAATTGTCGCCACTGTGCCATCAAATGCAGCCACTATGCCATCAATTGTCGCCTCCTCAGTAAAAGGCACATGACAGCCCACCTGGAGTTTACCAAAAGGCACCTGAAGGACTCTCAGACCATGAGAAACAAAATTCTCTGGTCTGATGGAACAAAGATTGAACTCTTTGGCCTGAATGGCAAGCGTCATGGGCACCGCTCATCATCTGGCCAATACAATCCCTACTGTGAAGCATGGTGGTGGCAGCATCATGCTGTGGGGATGTTTTTCTGTGATAGGAACTGGGAGACGAGTCAGGATTGAGGGACAGATGAAGGCAGCAATGTACAGAGACATTCTCGATAAAAACCTGCTCCGGAGCGCTCTGGACCTCAGACTGGGGCAAAGGTTCATCTTCCAACAGGACAACAACCCTAAGTACACAGCCATAATAACAAAGGAGTGGCTACGGGACAACTCTGTGAATGTCCTTGAGTGGCCCAGCCAGAGCCCAGACTTGAACCTGACTGGAGAGATCTGAAAATGGCTGTGTACCGACGCTCCCCATCCAACCTGATGGAGCTTGAGAGGTCCTACAAAGAAGAATGGGAGAAACTGCCCAAAAATAGGAGTGCCGAGCTTGTAGCATCATACTCAGAAAGACTGGAGGATGTAATAGGTGCCGAAGGAGCTTCACCAAAGTATTGAGCAAAGGCTGTGATACTTATGGGAGGAGCCTGTGATACTTATGTACATGGGAGGAGCCTGTGATACTTATGTTCATGGGAGGAGTCTGTGATACTTATGTACATGGGAGGAGTCTGTGATACTTATGTACATGGGAGGAGCCTGTGATACGTATGTACATGGGAGGAGCCTGTGATACTTATGTACATGGGAGGAGCCTGTGATACTTATGTACATGGGAGGAGTTTGTGATACTTATGTACATGGGAGGAGTCTGTGATACTTATGTACATGGGAGGAGCCTGTGATACTTATGTACATGGGAGGAGCCTGTGATACTTCTGTACATGGGAGGAGCCTGTGATACTTATGTACATGGGAGGAGTCTGTGATACTAACGTACATGGGAGGAGCCTGTGATACTTATGTACATGGGAGGAGCCTGTGATACTTATGTACATGGGAGGAGCCTGTGATACTTCTGTACATGGGAGGAGCCTGTGATACTTCTGTACATGGGAGGAGCCTGTGATACCTATGTACATGGGAGGAGTCTGTGATACTTCTGTACATGGGAGGAGCCTGTGATACTTATGTACATGGGAGGAGCCTGTGATACTTCTGTACATGGGAGGAGCCTGTGATACCTATGTAGATGGGAGGAGTCTGTGATACTTCTGTACATGGGAGGAGCCTGTGATACTTATGTACATGGGAGGAGCCTGTGATACCTATGTACATGGGAGGAGTCTGTGATACTTCTGTACATGGGAGGAGCCTGTGATACTTATGTACATGGGAGGAGCCTGTGATACTTATGTACATGGGAGGAGTCTGTGATACTTATGTACATGGGAGGAGTCTGTGATACTTATGTACATGGGAGGAGTCTGTGATACTTATGTACATGGGAGGAGCCTGTGATACTTATGTACATGGGAGGAGTCTGTGATACTTATGTACATGGGAGGAGTCTGTGATACTTATGTACATGGGAGGAGTCTGTGATACTTATGTACATGGGAGGAGTCTGTGATACTTATGTACATGGGATTTTTTTCGTTTTCTATTTTTAATCAATTTACAAAGATTCCAATCAAACTTCTCTCACGTTGTCATTATGGGAAAACTGTTTGTAGAATTTTGAGGAAAATAATGAATTTAATCCATTTTGGAATAAGGCCGTAACATCACAAAATGTGGAAAAAGTGAAGCGCTGTGAATACTTTCAGGATGCTCTGTATGCTGCTAAGGGTTATAGCTAATCATTCCTCCATATTCTCTCCTAGGAACAAAGTTTTGGTGATCGCCATCGTCTTCCAGCTGATCCTGGGTAACTTCCTCTGCTACTGCCCGGGAATGCCCAACATTTTCAACTTTATGCCCATCCGGTAAGAGAAATGGGTTGTTTGGGTCAAAATTTAGACTGACTCACTTTTGTTGCCAGCGGTTTAGACATGAATGGCTGTGTGTTGAGTTATTTTGAGGGGACAGCAAATGTACACTGTTATACAAGCTGTACACTCACTACACAACATTGTAGCAAAGTGACATTTCTTCAGTGTTGTCACATGAAAAGATAGAAGAAAATATTTACAGGAATGTGAGGGGTGTACTTACTTATGTAAGATACTGTGTGTGTTTATATATATATATATATATATATATATATATATATATATATATATATATATATATATATATATATATATATATATTTTTACAAAATAATAAAAAATATATATTAACCAAAGAAAAAAATATTTATATCAAAGAATTCCTGTGTTGACACATTTCTTTTTTATGAGCACAGCTAAAACTAGCTTTTTGTATAGAGCTACATGTCAGATATATATATATAGAGAGAGATATATAGAGATATAGGGAGATATACATAGAGAGAGAGAGAGAGATATAAAGAGATATATAGAGAGATATATAGAGAGAGATATAGAGAGATATAAAGATATATATATATATATATAGAGATATAGCGAGATATAGAGAGATATAAAGAGATATAAAGATATATATATATATATAGAGATATAGCGAGATATATAGATATATAGAGAGAGATATCTAGAGATAGATATATAGAGAGACATATCTAGAGATAGATATATAGAGAGAGATATATAGAGAGAGATATATAGAGAGAGATATATAGAGAGAGATATAAAGAGCTATAGAGATACATATATATAGAGAGAGATATATAGAGAGAGATATATATATATATATATATATATATATATATATATATAGAGAGAGAGAGAGAGAGAGAGAGAGAGAGAGAGAGAGAGAGAGAGAGAGAGAGAGAGAGATAAAAAGAGATATAATAGAGATATATATATAGATAGATATAGAGAGATAGATATAGAGATATATATATAAATATATATATAAATATATAAATATATATATATAAATATATATATATATATATATATATATATATATATATATATATATAGATAGAGAGAGAGAGAGAGAGAGAGAGAGAGAGAGAGAGAGAGAGAGAGAGAGAGAGATAAAGAGATATAGAGAGAGAGATATATAGAGATATAATAGGGATATATAGAGAGATAGAGAGATATATATAGATATAGAGAGAGAGATATATAGAGATATATAGAGATATATAGAGATATATAGAGATATAATGGAGATATAGAGAGATATAAAGAGATATATATAGAGAGATATATAGAGATATAGAGAGATATATAGAGATATAGAGAGATATAGAGGGAGAAGAAATTCTGTAACCTGACTTGTGTATATCTTTTAGGTGGCAGTGGTGGTTCGTTCCTCTTCCATTTGGAATCTTGATTATTGTCTATGATGAAATCCGTAAACTTGGAGTCCGCAGACATCCCGGAAGTGAGTACAGCAGACTGAACTTTAGGCAGGACGATAGCCAATCATTTTTAAGCTTTGGGTAGCATGTTGAAGGGTAGGGATCAGCGATTTTTTTCGTGACTGTGACATGATGGCGGACACTTCGGACAATTTTGACACATTTTTGGGACCATTGTCATTTTCACAGCAAAAAAATCATTAAAAATGCACTGATTACTGTGAAAATGACAATTGCAGTTTGGGAGTTAAACACAAGGGGGCACTGTAGGGGTTAAGTGTGACCTCATCTCTGTTTCTAACTGTAGGGGGGTGTGGCTGTAGGTGTGACATCATTGATTGTGGTTCCCTATATTAGGGAACACTCGATCGATGACGGCGCCACAGTGAAGAACGGGGAAGCTGTGTTTACACACGGCTCTCCCCGTTCTTCAGCTCCGGGGACCGATCGCGGGACTCCAGCGGCGATCGGGTCCGCGGGTCCCGCGGTCACGGAGCTTCGGACCGGGGTGGCGGGCGCGCCCCAAGGCTGGGCATTTAACAATCACGTACAGGTACGTGATTGTGCCCAGCCGTGCCATTCTGCCGACGTATATCGGCGTTAGACGGTCCTTAAGTGGTTAATGCATAGAATGCATTAAGGTGAAAAAACATGTACCTTTACAACCCCTTTAAGTGTGTCCTAGGGAGTGATCCTAACTGTGGGGGGGGGGGGGAGTGGGCTACGACTGACATGACAAGGCGGCAAATTCAACGACTGACACGCAAGGCGGTAAATTCAAAGGGACGTACCTGTACGCTCATTTGCCTGCCTGTGCCATTCTACTGACGTATATGTGTGTGTGCGGCGGTCGGCAAGCGGTTAAATTGACGCAGTGCCGTATCGCAGTAAAAAAAATGGCCTGGTCATGAAGGGGGGTAAATTCTTTCCGGGGCTGAAGTGGTTAAGATGGAACAAATTAAACCTGTAATTCTGAACTTCTATCTTTTTTTTTCTCCCCAGGTTGGTGGGACAAGGAGCTGTACTATTAGACACTTCCCGGGCCGCACCCTACACCCTCTGCAGGTAAAGACACAGGAAGCCGGGTCTGTCTCGAGTGGAGCCTGTTCTGAATTTTCACCGTTGATTTTATATCTGACTATAGAACGAAAAAAAATAACAAATCTGTAAAATCTCCTGTATATAAATATGTATTGAGAGATCTCGGAAGATGATTTCAGAAGCAGCGCGGCCCTTGTGTGCTTTTTCTACCTGAGCTGCAGTCCCGATCCGTCCAATAAGAGGTGTCCAGCGCCGGCAACTGTCCCGAGTGGGGGGCAATCGGTCACACCCATTCTACATGGTAACCCCTCCTCTATTCTGCTGACCCCGCCTATTGCCCCCCCTCCTCCCGACAGGAAAAGGATGGGGGGAGGGGGAAAGAGAAGTGACATTACTGTGCTGTATAATGAATGTTACAAGGTATTCAAATAAATTATTACTCAAAAAAGCTGGTCTGTTTCTTTGAATTTTTCAAAACTACTGTCAGTGCTTGCTCCAATTTTTTTTCTGGGGGAGGGATTTAAGTACATTTGTGTAACTTTCGTTTTTTATGCTTTCATTTTTTGGGGTTGCACTGATACCAAGCATTTGCACACGCCTGTGTGTAATATATACACGTGTGAGGGGGGCCGGGAGTGTAAAGTTGTGAAGGGGGCTGAGAGCATACAAGTGTTAGGGGGCTGAGAGCGTATAGGTGCAAGGAGAAGGCTGGGAGCGTGCAGGTTCAAGGGGGGGGAGGCTGAGAGTGTACAGGTGTCAGGGGGGCTGAGAGCGTACAGGTGCGAGGAGAAGGCTGAGAGCGTGCAGGTGCAAGGGGGGGGCTGAGAGCGTACAGGTGCAACGGAGGGGGCTGAGAGCGTACAGGTGTTAGGGGGGCTGAGAGCGTACAGGTGCGAGGAGAAGGCTGAGAGCGTGCAGGTTCAAGGGGGGGGGCTGAGAGCGTACAGGTGTTAGGGGGGCTGAGAGCGTACAGGTGCGAGGAGAAGGCTGAGAGCGTGCAGGTGCAAGGGGGGGGCTGAGAGCGTACAGGTGCAACGGAGGGGGCTGAGAGCGTACAGGTGTTAGGGGGGGCTGAGAGCGTACAGGTGCGAGGAGAAGGCTGAGAGCGTGCAGGTTCAAGGGGGGGGCTGAGAGCGTACAGGTGTTAGGGGGGCTGAGAGCGTACAGGTGCGAGGAGAAGGCTGAGAGCGTGCAGGTGCAAGGGGGGGGCTGAGAGCGTACAGGTGTTAGGGGGGCTGAGAGCATACAGGTGTTAGGGGGGCTGAGAGCGTACAGGTGTCAGGGGGGCTCAGAGCGTACAGGTGTCAGGGGGGCTCAGAGCGTACAGGTGTTAGGGGGGCTGAGAGCGTACAGGTGTTAGGGGGGCTGAGAGCATACAGGTGTGAGGAGAGGGCTGAGAGCGTACAGGTGTTAGGGGGGCTGAGAGCATACAGGTGTGAGGAGAGGGCTGAGAGCGTACAGGTGTTAGGGGGGCTGAGAGCATACAGGTGTTAGGGGGGCTGAGAGCGTACAGGTGTCAGGGGGGCTCAGAGCATACAGGTGTTAGGGGGGCTGAGAGCATACAGGTGTGAGTAGAGGGCTGAGAGCGTACAGGTGCGAGGAGAAGGCTGAGAGCATGCAGGTGCAAGGGGGGGGGGCTGAGAGCATACAGGTGTTAGGGGGGCTGAGA